>NC_069499.1:553415482-553715482 GCF_027579735.1 Bombina bombina | reverse complement strand
TACTTTTTATTTTTAATCTCCCTTGTTTCTTGCACCCATTCTGGACTGGGGTTAACTGCCTGTGGCTCTGGTGACATCACAGCTTTTTTGGAGTGCTATTTAGCACCCAGGGCTGGATGTTACTGAGTCACAGGATGTGTACCTGATCCGGTCTTGGAGTGTAGTTCCCTTCCATGTTTTGTATTTTCTATGGGTGATTACAGCCACCTGTGCACCCCTTCTTTGTTCTCAGTTTGTTTGGCTCTGTGAGCTCGCATGATGGTGTGCCTGTGTTAGGGACTCAGGCTATGGAAAGGACCTTGACGTGGTGCCTGAGCTTTCCCATTTGGCCAGATGCGGTGACTAACCTTTCCAGTTGTGATTTTATCTTAGCTGTGAGCTAGCTGGTGAGTGCTGGGTGTTTCTATGTGTTGTATTACTTTTTATTTGTAATCTCCCTTGTTTCTTGCACCCATTCCGGACTGGGGTTAACTGCCTGTGGCTCTGGTGACATCACAGCTTTTTTGGAGTGCTATTTAGCACCCAGGGCTGGATGTTACTGAGTCATAGGATGTGTACCTGATCCGGTCTTGGAGTGCAGTTCCCTTCCATGTTTTATATATATATATATATATATATATATAGCCACCAGTCAGCAGCTAGAACCTAGGTTCTTTGCTGCTCCTGAACTTTCCTAGATAAACATTTCAGCAAAGAATAACAAGAGAAGGAAGCATATTAAATAATAGAAGTTAATTCAGAAAGTTGTTTGAAATTGTATGTTCTATCTAAATCATGAATGTATAATTATGACTTTACCGTCCCTTAAGTAAGAATTTAATAATGAGCTTTATCAAAAGAACACACAACACATATGTATATGTAATGTGTTGTGTCAGATGTGACCATACAACACAAAGTACAGTGCTCAAACTAGGAGAACACAAGCATAAGTTATACAGAACATTGTGACCCCAGTATCTTATTAAAATAAAGAGAGCATAAGAAATGTGATGGGTAGACTGAGTAAACAAATGCAGTAATATTCTTACCTCTTCCCATCCAAGTATCAAATGCATCCATCATGTTTTTAAGCTCAGGGACACTGTAGTAGCTCAGGATATATTGGACATTACCACCTGCTTCCCTGCCAGAGTAAGAGGACAATTACCATTAGAGGACAGTTGTGCACATATCATGCAGAAAGATATAAGAACAGATGTATGGCTGTGACATGGCTTTATATTGTTACATAATAAACACCAGGATCAGTCATGCAGCTTAAGGAGAAACATAAGTTATATGCAAGTTATTTCATTCTGGTTTGCTATTGATTCCCTTGAAAAGCTAAAAAAGCAAAACCTGTAACCTAAATTTAAAAAATGCTGCTGTAAAAACAATTATTTGAAATGTAGCATTTGCAGGTTACAGAATATGGTTTTGGCTTTTTTTAGCGAGTGTGAGACAAAGCAAAATCGTACACAAAATCAAGGTGTTGTCTTTATAACTACCAGAAACAAGAATAAATCTCTTCTATCCTCTTGGTGACCAGTGACACACCATTAAATAACCTCTGGGTTGCCAGTGACATACAACATGCAGAAGTGATTTAATCCTTTAATTACTGCACTTACGGTAACAAATTAGCCCCTCAATTACAAGAAACATACAAAACCAAGGAGTTAAATGCAGAAACAAATTAAAGTGACATAACACGCAATTATTTTCTTTCATAATCCAGACAGAGGATACAATTTTAAACAACTTTTCAATATATGTTATTGTCAACCTTGCTTTATTCCCTTGGCATCCTTTGTTAAAAAAGCAGCAATGCACGACTGGGGACTAGCAGAATACAATAAGTGAACCAATGACAAGTGGCATATGTGCAGCCACCAATGAGCTGCTGGCTCCCAGAAGTACACTACTACTCCTGAGCCAACCTAGCTATGCTTTATTTAACAAAGGATACCAATAGAACAAAGCAAATTAGAGCAGGTAATTTCAAATACAATTTTCCAATTTACATCTAATATCTGAATCATGATTTTTTTTTTACTTTCCTGTCGTTTTAACCCTAAACAGGAGGGGAGCAGCACTAGAAGTCTAGACCTTGTTGTACTGTTGCTCCTCTTCCCCAACACACGTTTTAATGATTGCACCTGGTTATTTATATATATATATATATATATATATATATATATATATATATAATATATATATATATATATATATATATATATATATATATATATATATATATATATATATTTTCCCAATCTACAAAGTTTTAAAATAATTAATAATTTATTTTCATATGATACATAATTCCTGACTCTCCAAAATAATTTAAAAATACAACAGAAAAACAAAAAGAAGTTACCCAAGTTGACACCTGCTAAGCATTTTTTTTCTTCAAATAAATGTGAAACCCCTGAAAAGACACAGCCCATCCATGGAGTGCCCAGTTCCAACTTTCTGTATATGGGGAGCCAAGATCTCAGGTCAAAATTTCTTCTTTTGCATAGTAGTCTGGGAGTTAATGAAACTGGAGAACTATTTAATCTAGTTTGGCATTTCACTTTCAACAGCTGTAGTCAAATAACTAAAAAAAAAAAAACTCATGATATTTGCTTGTCACTGCTGGATGTCTCTCTGGCATTCTCCAATGTTCTACTAGCTGCAGAAAGACTTTTATGTAATGATCATTCTGATGTCTACTGAGATAATCTTCTCAAATGCTCTGAACACCAGAAAAATTTACCACTGTATGTGGTGTCATAAAACCAGAGAATTTATCCCTAGAACATTCAAGTAGTTAATTCTTAAACTATACTGTGATTATACAAACATAAGTAAAAACTATAGAATAGGTATTGGCCTAGTCTTTGTCCAAGGACCACTAAATACAATAAAATTACATAATTAACGAATGCCTCATGAAAAGACAATGCAAAAACACTTACTCGGAATTTCAAATAATCAGTAGATATTTTTTTCCGGACATTTATTTCCCCCCATTTGCCAGCCCCCTGTATCATGTGACAGCCATCAACCAATCACAGACTTGTATACATATACCCTGTGAGCTTCTGCACATGCTCAGTAGGAGCTGGTGCCTCAAAGTGTGTACATAAAAAGAATGTGAGAGAGTGTGAGAGAGAGTGTGAGAGAGAGTGTGAGAGAGAGTGTGAGAGAGAGTGTGAGAGAGAGAGAGAGAGAGAGAGAGAGAGAGAGATTACGTTTATGCAAAGGGACTGAACAACGAGTTGCCCTGTATAATTTGGACTGGATGTTGTAGCTTCTGGTATTTTCATGAAGGTTGTTTAATACTTGTAGGCAATTGGTAATTTTTCATTTTAATTTTCTAGTACCAATTACCACCAAACTGTAAGTTACAGCGGTCTACCAAACAGCGGTCTACCAAACAAAACTTTACTTTCATAATGTGCTAAGGTATTCGTGTGCCAATGCTACGGATTGTCTCTAAGACAAATGACAGAAAGTTCTGAATCTGTTATCCCAATGACTTGCATGTATTGATCTTAGCATATGGTTCCCGAATTGTAAGGACTTGATTCTGCAGTTTAACATATCCAACTGGGGTTTACTAGGTAGAGATCTTTTTCTAGATCGTATCTATCCAAAAATAAAATTTGTGATATTGTATTCGGAAACTTTATCTAAGATTCATATAAAAATCTGCTGAGGAAATATTTTTGCAATGGTTTCATACACTTCCTTGCCCATTTCACTATTTGAATGACAAATGGCATTTTCCATAAATGAAACGTCTAGCCTCTTACTCACAAAATTAAATTCTGAAGAAATCGACCTCTGGTAGATAGATTAGGTTTTCATTCTATGCAAGACAATTATTGCTGAGATGATATCAATCAACCTTTGCTAAAGTTGATCATCCATCCATGATCATTGAGAAAACACATTACCTTGTCTCCGACTTATCATCTGGAACACTTCATAGTCTACTTATATATCATTTTAAAAATAAAGAAACCTTGCCTTTGGAATTCCTCTAATGGAGCAAGAGGACTGTATAAACGTTGGCTAATTATAATACAGCAATTACAGAGGTATATAAACAACATCAACCATAAGCTTATAGGGACTAGCCAAAATGTGGCCCTTTATCAGATGCTGGAAATGCAAGCCAAATGGTAACTAGGCCAACATTAAGTTAGAGGGCGAACATACTAATTGAACATACATCTGGACATTACTGTAAACAAGGGACTGTCCCTGACAAAATATCAACAAATGGGAGGTATTTACACTAACTTGCTATAAAACAAAATACAAAACTACAAGCTTCATACAAAATCAACAATAACAGTTAAAGCAGAAATGTAAAAATTCAAAAGGATCACCAGATCGTTATTTAGTCTTTTACAAACACTACACATAGTATGTGGTAGATATATAGTATATATATATATATATATATATATATATATATATATAGTCCCAAGGAATCCCATGCACGGCTAATGGCGTAATGAGGTCCCCAAAGCAGGCACAAAACACAGGGATTTGAATCAAGAGCCTTTATGTGAATATGCGGAAAAACAAGGGCCTTGCCCAGATTTTCGGCTCTCACAGGGAGCCTTTGTCAATGGAGGCTGTGCAGAAAAAGGCTCCTGTGAGAGCCGAAACGTTTGGGCAAGGCCCTTGTTTTTCCGCATATTCACATAAAGGCAAGCTGGTCTAAATTGGAATTGTTACATTCATACTGGGAAGATGTCCCCTGCATTCAACAGACCTATTTTTATTCTTGTATTTAAAGGGACATTGTAAACCAAGTTGTCATATAACTGAATGTAATAGACACTACTATAAAGAAGAATATGCACAGATACTGATCATAAAGATCCAGTATAAAACCTTTTAAAAACTTACTTAGAAGCTCCCAGTTTAGCAATGTTGATGAGGTTAGGGCTGGGACACCCAGTGAATGGAGTTGGGAAAGCAGAAAGAGCAGACAATTCCCCTTATAAAAAAACAGATTACACAAAAAAATAGCAGCAAAAATCTGTAAACCTGTATCTACATCTATTACTTTGGGGGCATGGTTAGGAGTCTACAAATCAGCAAAATAAGCAAAACTTTGAGAGATTGATAGAAGATTGGCACATTATACCATATCTGGTGGGACTGCCTAGACTCCAACCCTTTTGGCAAGACATACATAAAGAAATTCAGAATGCTCTCTCACATAAGATCCCATACGAACCCTTAACACTATTGTTTAATAAGCCACCTAAGATTAAAATGTAAGTACAAATCCACATTACTATATATCATGCTTAGGCAGCGCTAAGCAATTGGTCCCAAGGCTTTGGGTACCAACAAAGGATTCCATAAAAAAAGGACTGGAGGACAAAAATGTTACGGTCCTCCTATCCTTAGAGAGGTATCATTATCTTAAAACTAATAGATTAGACTTTTACTGCGCAATGTCTCTCTAACTGGGAAACATACATTCATGCAGATGCCACACCTTCTTCACCTCTTGATAACTCTCATTCCAAGTAATAACACATTAAGAACAGGTAATGAGTTGTGAGGTTGCTCTGAATCTGTGTTTCATATTGTAAATCTACATTAAGATTGTCCTAGATACGAACAAAGTTTGATGTTTTTGATTATGTTGATTGTTGTTAATTTTTTTCCTTATATATGGTATTTCTTTTCTGTTCTCGTTTCTTTTCTTTTGTTATTCTGAAAAAAAAAAAACCTACAAGCCTATTGGAACAGCCTCTCCTAAAAGAACACTGTGGGCATTGATATCCTTGTATTTTCTACAACCTTATTTTTAGTCTATATATGTACCACTACTGTTGGCAGAATGATCATATTTTTACATCAATAAAGCTTGTTTTAAAAAAAAAAAAAAAAGAAAAAGCAAAACTATACATTGTTACATAAACATTCCCAGATGAGCTATATAAATAGGATCATCTACAAAAGAATTATGCCAGAAAAAATCGAGTGCGCTGGTCCGTCACAGTAACTATCCTATAATATAAAAGGCCAAGTAGTTTTGTCTGAGAGCCGTCATGCGCATGTAGAGACTGCGCAAAGACAAACACACCTGGCCTTCAACAGACTGACCTGGCAACCGACGGGCGCGTGACAGGGAGTCGGGGCGTGACCGGGGCTTGACATGGGTGGGACCGTGTGCCATGAAAGGAGAGAGCTCAAAAGAGAGGCGGATAGAGACAAAAGAGAGGGAGAGAGACAGCTAAAGAGAGGGGGAGGGAGAGGAAAATGAAGGGGAGAGAGAGAGAGAGAGAGCAAAAGAGAGGGAGAGATACAGCAAAATGGAGGGGGAGAGAAAGGGGGAGAGATTGCAAAAGAGGGGGGGGAGAGAGCAAAAGAGAGGGGGAGAGAGAGAGCAAAAGAGTGGGGGGAGAGCACAAAAGAGAGGGGAGAGAGAGCTCAAAAGAGAGGGGAGAAAGAGAGCAAAAGAGAGGGGAGAAAGAGAGCAAAAGAGAGGGGAGAAAGAGAGCAAAAGAGAGGGGGAGAAAGAGAGCAAAAGAGAGTGGGAAAGAGAACAAAAGAAAGGGGAGAGAGAGAGCAAAAGAGGGGGAGAGGAGCAAAAGAGGGGGGAGAGAGGAGCAAAAGAGGGGGGGAGAGAGAGCAAGAAGAGGGGGGGAGAGAGAGCTAAAGAGGGGGGGAGAGAGAGCAAAAGAAGAGGGGGGGAGAGAGAGCAAAAGGAGGGGGGAGAGAGGAGAGAGGAGCAAAAGGGGGGGATAGAACAGCCCGAGAACAAAAGAGAGGGGGGAGAGAGAGCAATAAAAAGTGGGATAGAGAGAGCAAAACAGTGGAGAGAGACAAGCAAAAGAGAGAGAGGGGAGAGAGCAAAAAAAAGGGGGGGAGAGTAAAATAGGGGGTTAGAGAGAGCAAAAGAGAGGGGGAGAGAGACAGCAAAAGAGAGGGAGAGGAACAGTAAAGGAGAGGGGGAAAGAGAGCAAAAGAAATGGGAGAGAGAGAGCAAAAGAGGGGGGATAGAGAGAGCAAAAGAGGGGAAGAGAACAGCAAAAGAGGGGGGACAGAGCAAAAGAAAGGGTAGAGAGAGAGCAAAAGAGGCGGGATAGAGAAAGCAAAAGAGGGGGATAGAGAAAGCAAAAGAGGGGGGATAGAGAACGCAAAAGAGGGGGGATAGAGAACGCAAAAGAGGGGGGATAGAGAAAGCAAAAGAGAGGGGCTAGAGTGAGCAAAAGAGAGGGGCTAGAGAGAGCAAAAGAGAGGGGCTAGAGAGAGCAAAAGAGAGGGGATAGAGAGAGCAAAAGAGAGGGGATAGAGAGAGCAAAAGAGAGGGGAGAGAGAGCAAAAGAGAGGGGGGTGAGAGAGAGAGCAAAAGAGAGGGGGGAGAGAGAGAGCAAAAGAGAGGGCGGAGAGAGAGCAAAAGAGTAGGAGAGAGAGGACAAAAGAGATGGGGATAGAGAGAGCAAAAGAGAGGGAGAGAGACAGCATAAGAGAGGGGAGAGAGAGATCAAAAGAGAAGGGGGAGAGAGAGATCAAAAGAGAGGGGGGGAGAGAGCAAAAGAGAGGGGGGGAGAGAGCAAAAGAGAGGGGGGAGAGAGAGAGGGGGTAGAGAGAGAGGGGAGAGAGAGAGCAAAATAGAGAGAGGGGGAGTGAGAGAGCAGAAGAAAGGGGGGAGAGAGAGCAAAAGAGAGGGGGGGGAGAGAGAGCAAAAGAGAGGGGGGAGAGAGAGCAAAAGAGAGGGGGGAGAGGGAGCAAATAGAGGGGGGGGTAGAGAGAGAGCAAGGGGTGGAACCGCTGTACTGCAAAAAATGGCCCGTGTACACAGGCTTTAGGACTAGTTAACTATAAAAAGAAATATGTTACATATCAACACCAGGTTCAAATAAAAATACTCATGTGTTACTAAAAAAGACACTTTGTTTACATGATCCTTTCACCTATAAACAATCATTTATAAATAAATAGATAACTATTACAGATAAGCGCTATTTATAGGGATATGAAACCCCAAATTTTCCTTTCATGATTAGAATTAGCATTTGTAAACAACTTTCTAATTTACTTCTATTATCAATTTCTCTTTGTTCTCTTGGTATCTATTGTTGAAAACAAGGAACATGAGCTCAGGAACTGTTTCTGTAATATTCTCCTACTGTGTTACGTTTCCTACCTACCGCCAAGCCTACAAAAAACTTGCAAACACAGTTGTGCATGCGCTCACTGCCGGCATTAGGAAATATTACAGAACCGGTGTTCTGGTGCAGGTTACCGAACTTTGTAAAAGAGCGAGACCATGCACTCTCCTGTGGACCGTTTCATCACTGTTGCTCTCATTTTGCCCCTAATTACGCATGCGTGCCAGCGTCATCACATACCTGGCCGCATACGTAACGGTAAAACTATTTAGGACTTGTGAAATTCTGAAACCATTGTATAGCGCATGCGTGGGGCTTTTCTATCACAAAAGGGGGTGTTTTATTGAACAATGTTTATTCAACACTGTATGTTAATTATGGTGTAAACAGAAAATAAATGTATACTTATTTAAAATATTTTATTTATATATAACTTCAAACGCATACAAGACATTCAATGCACTTGACTTTATGTTTAGTGTAAAATACGACATGCGGTGGCGATATCCGAGTGGCGTATGTCATGCAGGGACGAAAAAACATTGTTCCATGTTTGAGGGTTTATATAAATAAATATTTTTAAATAACTATACATTTATTTCTGTTTCACACCATAATGCACATACAGTGTTGAATAAACTTCGTTCCATAAAACACCCCCATTTGTGATAGAAAAGCCCACGCATGTGCTATACAATGGTTTAGAATTTCACAAGTTTAAATAATTTACCGTGACGTATGTGATGACGCTGGCAATCATGCTATTAGGGGCAAAATGATAGCAACAGCTATGAAACGTCACAGGAAGTGACTGGTTCGCTCTTTTGAAAAGTTAGGTCCCTTCACAGAATACCGGCCCTACAATAGACTTGTAAATATACTACAGAGCACGCATGCGCTCATTGCCGCAGTCGGCAAATAAAACCTTTTTTTGCACTGTTATTTAAAATTGCACAGTGAAACTATGAACTATCAGTGTTTGCGGGACACAGTTTTCTGCCCCACTGCGGGACTGACAGCTCTGTCCCAGTGATTTGCTAGCGCAACGAGCGCATGCGTGCTCTGTAGAATATTTACAAGTCTATTGTAGACAGTAAGCGCATGCATGCACAACTCCCTTTGGCAAGTTTTGTGTAGGCGTGGCCGTAGGTAGGGAAACGTAACGCAGTAGGAGAATATTACAGAACACCGGCCTATTCTGTTGTACTATATTGCAGCAGTTTTGCAAGAATGTTATCCTTTTTCAAGAGCACTAGATGGCAGCACTATTTCCTGCCATGTAGAGCTCTAGATGGGAATGAAGCAAATTTGATAATTTTTTTAAAAAGGTATGCTCTGTCTGAATCACAAAAGAAAATTTTAGGGTTTCATATCCCTTAGAATTTAATTACTGGTTGTTAACATATATACTAAAGCACTGTAAAACCAGGGGTCAAGTCCTACAAAAAAAAGTGTGGGAACTCACCAAGACTTCCAACTTCCCTCACAATATATATATATACATATACACACACACACACACACACACACATACATACACACATACACACACACACATACACAAACACACACATACATACACAAACACACATACATACATACACATACATACGCACACACACACATACATACATACACACACATACACACATACACACACACATACACACACACACACACACACACATACACACACACGTGTATATAAAATCCAATGAAGGGTCCAATGAAGGGGTTGAATGGTCACCTTTGGGCCTAAGAATCGTCCTCTGTCACAGATTCTCACCCACTTAAGGTGCAATAGTCCTATTTCTGCTGAGGGGAGCCAAGTAACCCCAGAGAAAGCCACACAGAAATGTAAGAACCATGTATAATAAAAGAAAATATTTATAACAGGGTGATAACAGTGCAGGACCACGACTAGTTTGCATTTAGTGTATTGTAGGAAGTGTTACTTCCCCATTACTAGATGATTTTACTATCCCTCTAACCGGACTGTGTTCCAGCTCCTCCCACCAGTAGCCAGCAGTGTTTATTGAAGTGCTTCTGTCCTCTGTCCAGAGGGAAACTTAGTTCCTCCTGCAAAAATAGTGCAGGAGCTCCATTCCATGCGTTTCCGCTCGACTTGACCCCTGTGTAAAACCTGTTCAAAAGATTGCCTCTTACAAAAAAAAACTATTTCCTGAACTTAGTGTCTTATGCTCTTCCAACTGCAGCTACACCTGCAGAGTACTAACTAATTAATTAAGAGTACTAACTAATTAAGCATTGCGTAGCAAAAAAAGTTTTTTAAATCATTTTACCCTTTCCTGCCAAGACTCGTTAGTAAAAATTGAAATCACGCGATATTTTATGCAATCACGTGATTTCAATGATAGGATTGGATCAGGGGGGAGTGTCTATGACGATAGGCATGCCCCCAGCCCGCGATCTCATATAGGAAGCGGCTAAGTTTCAGGACAGCCGAACAGTTCCATGCCATCCCAATGGCGCCAAAGCCCAGCGCAGTTAGGAATGCATAATGGTGGGAAGGGGTTAACACAAATTTTGTTATCACAATTTACATGGTTTACAAATAAAAAGCAGTATGCTTTTAGGGTCATATGTAAATTAACTTGTGCTCCGAGTTAACCAATCACCATATTTAAGTATAATGGAGGTATTAAAACTAAAAAAAACATTAACAGGTGAACTTCACAGCAAAATAATCAAAATAAATAAAACACTTTCAGCTAAATTACGAGTTATGCGCGCTATAGGAAAATTAACGAACGCAAGAAAAGTTGCGTTATTTAACCCCCTATAGCGCAGCCATTACAAGTTTTTCAAAACCCGACTTGTGCGTGCGATATGGTGCTTTTACGCTCCATACCGCACAAAAAACAAGTGCTGTTTTGACGTGCTCGTGCACGCTTTCCCCATAGACATCAATGGGGAGAAAGTGTCTGAAAAAAAGTCTAAGACCTGCGATCGCGGAATAAAAAGCTCCGTAACGCAGCCCCATTGATGTCTATGGAAAAAAAAAAACTAACGTTTAAACCTAACACCCTAACATAAACCCTGAGTCTAAACTCCCCTAATCTGCCCCCCACCGACGTCGCCAGCACCTACATAATGTTATCAACCCCTAATCTGCCGTCCCCGATATCGCCGCCACCTAAAATTATTAACCCCTAATCTGCCGCTCCTGATATCGCTGCCACTATACTAAAGTTATTAACCCATATTCTCCTGCACCCCAACATCGCCTACACTATAATACATCTATTAACCTCTATTCTGCCGCTCCCCGACATCGCCGCAACTAACTAAATAAAGCTATTAACCCCTAAACCTCTGGCCTCCCACATCACTAACACTAAATAAATCTATTAACCCCTAAACTGCCAGCCCCCCACATTGCAAAAATCTAAATTAAACTATTAACTCCTACACCTACCCATAACCCTAACCCTAAAACCCCCTAACTTTAACATAATTACAATAGAGCTAAATTAAAGTTACAATTATTAACTAAATAATACTTATTTAAAACTAAATACATACTTACCTGTGAAATAAAACCTAAGCTAGCTACAATATAACTAATAGTTATATTGTAGCTAGCCTAGGTTTTATTTTTATTTCACAGGTAAGTTTGTATTTATTTTAACTAGGTAGACTAGTTAGTAAATAGTTATTAACTATTTACTAACTACCTAGTTAAAATAAATACAAACTTACCTGTCAAATAAATCCTAAGCTACCTTACACTAAAACCTAAAATTAAAAAAAACTAACATTACAAAAAAAATAAATGAAATTATCCCAAAAAATAAAAATTATTCCTATTCTAATACCCTTTAAAAAAAAAAAAAAAAAAACACCCCAAAATAAAAAAGCCTAATCTAGAATAAAACTACCAAGGGCCCTTAAAAGGGCCTTTTTTAGGGCATTGCCCTAAAGTTAACAGCTATTTTGCTACAAAAACAACCACCACCTAACAGTATACAAACCTCCACCCCCCCAGACTACCAAGGGCCCTTAAAAGGGCCTTTTGGGGGCCCTTAAAAGGGCCTTTTGTAGGGCATTGCCCTAAAGTTAACAGCTATTTTACTACAAAACAAACACCCCCTAACAGCATACAAACCCCCACCCCCACAAAATAAAAAGAAAGTAAAACCTAATCTACCCATTGCACTGAAAAGGGCATTTGTATGGGCATTGCCCTTAAAAGGGCATTTAGCTATTTTGCTGCCCAAGCCCTAATCTAAAAATAAAAACCCACCCCAAAACGAAAAAATACAAAACACAAAATAACAAACAAATTATCAAAAATAATAAAAATTATTCCTATTCTAATACTCATTTGAAGAAAAAAAAACACCCCAAAATAAAAAAACTAATCTAGAATAAACTGCCAATAGCCCTTAAAAGGGCCTTTTGTAGGGCATTGCCCTAAAGATATCAGCTTTTTTTGCTGAAATTTTTTTTACAGAACACCAACTAACATTACAAACCCTCACCCCACCCCACAAAATAAAAAAAACCTAAGCTACCCATTGCCCTGAAAAGGGCATTTGGATGGGCACTGCCCTTAAAAGGGTATTTAGCTCATTTACAAGCCCAAACCCTAATCTAAAATAAAAACCCACCCAAAAAACCCTTAACAAAAAAGCCTAACACTAACCGTCGACAATCCACTTATAGTTTTTGAAGTCCCGCTTGAACGATCTTCATCTAGGTGGCGAGAACTCTTTAAAAACTGTAAGTGGGTCTTCGGGGGTTAGTGATTAGTTTTATTAAGGTTTTTTTGGGTGTGTTTTTTTTTTAGTTTAGGCTTGTAAAAGAGCTAAATGCCCTTTTAAGGGCAATGCCCATCCAAATGCCCTTTTCAGGGCAATGGGTAGATTAGGGTTTTTTTAGAGTTAGGTTTTTTATTTTTGGGGGTTGGTTGGGTGGTGGGTTTTACTGTTGGGGGGGTCTTTGTATTTTTTTTTTTACAGGTAAAAGAGCTGTTTAACTTAGGGCAATGCCCTACAAAAGGCCCTTTTAAGGGCTATTGGTAGTTTATTGTAGGCTAGGGTTTTTTTTATTTTGGGTGGGCTTTTTTATTTTGATAGGGTTATTAGATTAGGTGTAATTCTTTTTTATTTTGGATAATTTTGTTTGTTATTTTTCGTAATTTGGTGTTTGTTATTTTTTGTAATTTAGTCTTTATTATTTTTTGTATTTAGATACTTTGTAATTTTTAGAGTAGTGTTAGGATTTTTGAATGTGTAGTTTAGTTTTATTTAATTGGTAGTTAGTTTAATAATTATATTAGTTTAATTGCTAGTTTAAACTTAGTTTTTTTAATTTGACAGGTAAATTTTAATTTAAGATAGGGAAATTGTAATTTTAATCTAAAATTAGGGGGGGCGTTAGGTTTAGGGGTTACTAGTTTAATTTAGTTTTTTGCAATGTGGGGGCTTTCGGTTTAGGGTTTAATAGTTTAATTTAGTATATTTCGTTGTGGGGGGCTTGCGGTTTAGGGGTTAATAGGTTTATTATAGTGGCGGCGGTGTAGGCCTTAATAACTTTAGTATAGTGGGGGCGATGTGAGCAGACGGCAGATTAGGGGTTAATTATATTTAAATAGTGTTTGCTATGCGGGAGGACGGCGGTTTAGGGGTTAATACGTGTGACAATGGTAGAGAGCGGCGGAATAGGGGTTAATATTTTTTTAAGTGGCGGCGATATCGGGAGCGGCAGATTAGGGGTTAATAACTTTAATATAGTATTTGTGATGCCGGAGGGCCTCGGTTTGGAGGTCAATAGGTAGTTTATGGGTGTTTAGTATACTTTGTAGCAGTTTAGTTATCTATCTATCTATCGGGTACTTGTAAAGCGCAAACTAATCACCTGTGAGGGTCAGGCGCTATGAGGGTCTCAAGTTATGAGTTTTATGTTACAGATTTGTAGCGTAAAACTCATAACTACTGCTTTTAGATGGCGTTACGGATCTTGTCATTTAAGGCTGTAACGCAGGTTTTTTAGCCTCACCGCAAAACTCGTAATGGCAGCGCTATAGAAGTCCCATGAAAAAACTTTATTTCTACGAGTGTGGTACTGACGTTGCGTTACAGGCTAAAAGGCTTGCGGTACAGCTATACCGACAAGACTTGTAATGGTGCTGTTTTAATGCTGAAAATTGCATATTTTCAGCGTTAAAAGACGAACGCACAACTCGTAATCTAGCTGACAATGAGCAAAAAATGATTTTGTTAAAGAGACTTAATATTTAACATATGGAAAAAAATAAAGATTTGTCTTTTATTCTAAAGTAATTTACCTTTTTATAGGCCTCACTTAACCCTTATCCACAGCCTGCAGTCAGTTTTAAAGTGAGCAGTACAGCCTATTAGAATCATCAATTTAATTGGCTTCTGGATTACCCCTCTCTCCACCAGTTTTTCTTTTTAATGTATTTGTTTGATTTTATATTAGGGAATGATAGTCATGCAGAAGCTGTCACGAGAAAGCCATTCAAATACAAATGAGCATTTACTCACCTTTTGTACATATTTTTTCGATGTATTCTATCTCCCAGTTGTTTCTCAAGAGCAGCTGTGCCATCTTCCTTAGTGGCATAAACACCAATAACTTTACTTTCAATACTCGAGCCACTAGTATGAAGGTAATGCAGCACCCACACGGTGGCCTTTGTACATATGAGACCATAGGAATCACAAAAATCAAGTAATACCTAAAAAGACAAATGTTCATAATTCCTATTCTACAAGCTATGAGTGGTAGTTGCAATCTGAAGAAAATGCACAAATGTAATCTGTGTATTAAAGAGACAGTAAACCTAACAAATGTTTACAACACAGTTGTATTATCGATCTCTGCATTCATAAAGTAACCTACCTGTCTGCCAAATAAACTTTTTAGTCAAATTACTGTGAAGGCTGTCAAGACCCTTCTCTACAACTATTTTTTTCCTCCAAGAAAACTTCAAGTGGACAGTACATCCAATCAGATACCGTATTGCCTGAACTGCATACACTCTACTCTTAGATGCAGTCTAGGATTATGGACTATCTGCCTCAAGTATTCTGGTAAATAAACTTCAAGGAAAGGGTTGGCAGCTTGCCCAGTAATGTGGCTCCAAAGTGACATTGATAAATGGGTAAGGCACAGCTTTTTGTAGGCATCTAAGGAGCAGTAATACAGCCACTCTGAAATGTTGTAGATGTACTGTCCCTTTGATTTTCATTTAGTTTTTCTTTCTTAAAGGGACACTCAAGTCAAAATTAAACTTTAATTATTCAGATAGAGCATGCAATTTTAAACAATATTCCAATTTACTTACATTAACAAAATGTGCACAGTCTTTTTAAATTTAAATTTTTTGAGTCACACAGTGCAGAATTGTATAACATTATTTAAGCGGTAACTTAAAAAATGTAAAAGTATTTTCAGATTTTGCAGTGAACGTTGGACTCCGCTCCAGGATCTACTAGACCAGAGCGGGAGCGAGCTACATTTATTCCAATAGAGCGACCGGGCATGCTGTGACTAGCCAGCAAGCCCGCGAAGCGCTTTGAATATCCAGGACCCGCTCAGTAGAACCTGGAGCGGAGTCCAACGTTCACTGCAAAATCTGAAATACTTTTACAATTTTGAAGTTACCGCTTTAATAATGTTATATAATTCTGCACTGTGTGCAGAATTATATAACATTATTCTGAACCTTTACTGTCCCTTTAAGTTCTATTTATTTAGTAGAGGTACAAGATATTCTAGTGAATTAAAATAATTGTCTCCATGTTTGCATATCTAGTTCTGTGCTTAGTTCTGAGGAGGGGAGCCGTGTGGTCAGATCTAATGTAAGGATTGTTTTCGCTATTGTTAGGGTGTACCTTATTCTACCTTCTGCTAAGCATAACATCTCAAATGGTGTTGGTTGTCTAGTCCAGGCCTGTTTGTGTTCAGAGGTGTTTAACAAATGTTGAAGCTGCCTATACTTAAACCAGTTAGTGAATGCTCCATTAAGTAGATCTGTTATTTCGTTTCTAGGTTTCAGCATTGGCCCATTGAGTAATTTGCAAATGGGAACTGTATATCCCAATTCCTGGGTACTTGATCTATTGTAGCTATATTCTATGCCACCTAAGAATTCCGCATTAGGGGAGATTGGGGAAAGGGGAGATTTAGCTGTAGTGATATGTGGGGAGAACGATTGGATCCTGTCCCAGACAGAGAACACACTTATGTTTAGGGGGTAGAGGGGTATTTCGCTTGGTCTATTAGATTTGGGAATCCAACAAAGAGCCCCAACATTAGGGGTTTTGAGGATATGAGAGTCTATTACTAACCATGCTTTAGTTTGTGCATTTCTATGCCAATCTAGGACCCTTTGTGGGCAAATCGATTTATAATAAATTTCTAGGTTAGGGAGGCCTATGCCTCCGTTTCTTTGGGACCTATATAATATGCTTTTATTAATCCTTGGCTTTATGGAGCCCCATATGTATTTATTTAAAAGTGACTGCCATTTCTTAATGTATGAGGGTGGTACGGGTATAGGGATCGCTTGAAGGACATATAAATTCTTGGGAGAGTAGTCATTTTTAGTGTTTTAACTCTAACCCAACACGAAAAAGGGTGTTTGGACCATTTCTGTAAGTCATTTTGAATGTTCGCAAATAAGGAGATATAATTGAGGGTGAAAAGTTGTTTATGATTAGGAGTGAGGAAAATGCCCAGATATTTAAGTTCCTTTGTTTGTAGTCTATGGGGATTTACCTCCAATAGGGTTTTTAATTAATATTTAAAATTTCGGATTTGGAGTAATTAATGGAGAAAAATGAGGAATCACTATACAAATCAAATTCTTCTGTCACCACCAAGAGGGAAGTGTGTGGAGATGGAAGTGACAGGAGGATATCATACGCATATAAAGAGATCTTAAAGGGACACTCAGGATAAATTACATTTTCATGATTCAGATACAGCATGTAATTTTAAACAACTTTCCAATTTACTTCCATTAAAAAAAATGTGCACAGTCTTTTATATTTACACTTTTTGAGTCACCAGCTCCTACTGAGCATGTGCAAGAATTCACAGACTATACGTATATGCATTTGTGATTGGCTGATTGCTATCACATGGTACAAGGGGAGTGGAAATATACATAACTTTGAAATTTGTTATAAAAAAATCTACTACTCATTTGAAGTTCAGACTAAGTGCTATTGCATTGTCTTGTTATCTTGCATTTCTTGATTATGCAAATCTAATGTGTTGACTGGTCCTTTAAGGTCTTCTTATAGCAGTTTTAAGTCTCTTTAAGAAAGGTTTGTTAAAAACGGCAAATTGCAGTCGTGTGACTGCTGCCGCTGATTAGCTCACTGGCCATGTCACTTGGGACCAGCAGTTCTCTGTGGCCCTCCAGCAGTACTTTAACTATGTATGTAAGCCATTTGTGGGTGTTAAACACATTGAGTTACAGGGTTGATAGTGCTAAAATGACATGCTCTAACGAACAAGTATGTTATTTGGATGTCCCTTGAAGAATATTGCAGCAGAACTAGAGCAAAAATAAAAATTCCCTTTACCCTTTTGAGCTCCAGATTGGATCTTAAACAGCAAGTCTCCATTTCATTAGCCATGTGATCTGTCAGACTGTAAGGATAAGGAATTCCAAAATAATCTGCCTCTTCTTGCAGAGCAATTCGGGTTTGCTCATCTTCAGGAATCTGTACTTCTCCATGAAGATAATCCAAAAGATATTTAAAAATCTCCCCATTCCTATCAATAAGACAACAACCTGTAATTATAAAATAATAAGGAGAGTATGGAGTAAGTATTGCACTTTGCAAACTTGCCTTTTTCTTTTTGTAGTATGACCATCTGATTCACTTTACTATACAGTTATTTCATTATTAGCGGTTTTATTTTTCACATTTTTGTTTATTAACGCAATATATGTTAAATTATTCAGTACATAAATAGGGAGCAAATAATGTTTGTACAGTGCATGTATAATGTTTAGTAAGCATTTCAAGTATGTTTACATAGTTCATGCACTTAGTATAGACTTCTGCATATATATAACAGAGCAAGTATGATTTGCTACATTTATTTAGGGCACAATATCTAAGCATATGTTGGTGTTTGACATCACATTAAACTAAAATTATATTATCACATTTTAGTTAAAATTACAAAATTACATACAAAATGAGTTACTGTTAATTAACTTATGTTTAACTACATACGCAAACTTACAATTACAATAGCTTTAGCGGCTCTACCACAGACACAAAACAATTGGGGGGAAAATTGTATAACTACATAGATCTGTTGGAAGCATTAGTGAATCTTGACATATGATAGATAAGGGTATATAGGAGTTTGGTTTTGTTTTTTAAATTACTAGAAAAACCATCTAAACTATTTAAACTATTACAATATAAAATAAACCTTACCAGTTTCATCAAGTTTTAAAGGAAAACGACCACTGAACATAGACGCCAGCATAGAATCTTTGAACCGGCAAAGAGATTCACGTCTGGCAGTAAACAGACACCCACCCACATTCAGACGAAGAATATCTGATACTTCTTTGCATAAAGTTCCCTCTTCCATCACAAGTGCCTAGATACTTAATAAAAAAACATTACTGTGAACAAAAAATAAACTTAAATGAGTTGAATTCTATGATAAAAGGGTCTACACTTCCCAATAGCTCTTTAACAATTAAAAATATTCTACTTCACTAAATATTGAAATAATAGCACTCTTGTTTCTAGTACCAGATTAAGATTATTGGAACAGGATATGGGGTACATGCATTTTGGAAGATTCCACATGGGATAGTTTGTGATTGGCTGTAACACCCTGTGGAGGAGTTCCTAGTCCAGGCAATTAAATGCCAGGTGTAGGCGATGCTAGTCCAGGCAATTACAGGCACGGTGGAGGCGTTGCTAGTTCAAGCCATTACACACACGGTGGAGGAGTTGCTATTCCAGGCAATTATATGCCTGGTGGAGTCGTTGCTAGTCCAGGCAATTACACGCCTAGTGGAGGCATTGCTAGTCCAGGCAATTACACGCCTGGTGGAGGCGTTGCTAGTCCAGGCAGTTACATGACTGGTGGAGGCGTTTCTAGTCCAGGCAATTACACGCCTGCTGGAGCTGTTGTTAGTCCAGGCAATTATAATGGAGGCGTTTTTGGTAAGAGATTGAGGCATATGAGTGAGTAGTAACACAAGGCCAAAGTAGTTGGCTGCACTATGGTTCCAAAGAGCAAGCAGCTACTCAAACATGGGTGTTACAGACTTGGGTGATACGTACAGTACATACAAGTTTTTTTTTCTCCCACAGCCCAGGGCAACAACATTACATACCCTCATAACACAAATTCTTTGTTGGTGTTAAAATGTCTAACATACAAAACATTAACAGTCATCAATCAATACGTGTAGTATTGAGAAAATTCTTTCTCGTCATTAAAACCTCCTGTCACATTTTAGTGCAAACAAAAGCCTTGAGTTAAACAATTTATTTTTTGACTAATAGTAAAATAAGTGTTCCCCGGTGGCAATAGTTTATACTACTGAATGTTTATGAATGTTACATTTGATTCAAGATTAAACATGCACAATAGAGGAATAAAATATTCAAATGTTAAGCACCATAGTTATGTGAAGCAGCGCTTAATGTTACATTTATATAGGATCAGGTTCTTAAAATTGAATGTTGCATGCAAAGTAAGTTTCTGAGCAGGAACGCCTCCACAGGGTGTGTAATAGCCTGAACTAGCAACGCCTCCACCGGGCAATACAGCCAATCACATACTATCCTATGTGGGATTTGCAAAAATGCAGGGTAAATTGATTTAATATATTTATGCAATTTAATTTTTAGTCTTTGGTAAATTCTATTCCTCTGAAAGTGGCGATTCTGTTAATTAAACAAATGTAGAGATTGTACAGAGCTCATTATAAAGGCCATGCAACTATCCTACAATGGTAAAAGAACACACACACAAAAAATACATATGGTTACAAAAGCTTTTCATTTTATCAGTGAATAAATTGTATGTTGCCTATAACCAGTTATCACTGCCAAGCTGATTATATCCATCTGGTTATAAACAAGTAATAAATGTGATGAAAAAAGGATATGGTGAATCAGAAAGCATGCAAACATCCAATTTTCAATATCTCAAAGAAAAAAGAAACATAATATAGTGTAATATTGCAACAAATTTTAGAGTGATATTATTGTGTCAATTATGTACTCACATAACCTTGAGCTATCTTAAAGGAATAGTCTAGTCAAAATTAAACTTTAATGATTCAAATAGAGCACGCAATTTTAAGCAACTTTCTAATTTACTCATATTATCAATTTTTCTTCGTTCTCTTAGTATCTTTATTTGAAAAGCAAGAATGTTCGCATAGGAGCCGGCCCATTTTTTATTCAGTACCTGGGTAGCACTTTCTGATTGGTGTCTAAATGTAGCCACCAATCAGTAACCGCTACCCAGGTGCTGAACCAAAAATGGTCCAGCTTCTAAGCTTACATTCAACTAAAGATACCAAGAGAACGAAGAAATTTTGATAATAGGAGTAAATTAGAAAGTTGCTAAAAATCAAATGCTCTATCTAAATCATGACATTTTAATTTTGAGTAAACTATTCCTTTAAGATCAAGTATTGCACAGTCCTGAAACACAAGGCTGTCAGAGGCTCAGCTCTCGTCCGTATTTAGTGGGTTAATTCTCTTGGGATGTGTCAACGTGTCTCAAAAAATAGAAAAATAAGACATAGTGTATAATGAATTAAACAAGACTTTGTCAACACAGTTTTCAGGAGATATTATTGAGCCACCAATATAACAGCAGACCTAATATCAGTTATCAGGTAAAGCCAATTCTGTAATTGAATCTGGAACCGCTTTTTTAAAAAGGCTCTATTTATTTGAAATATTAAAACATAATAAAACCACAAAATATATGTCAGGATCGTGAGTCACTTAAGGTTATAGTGTAAAGTTGACACACAAAAATTTGTATCCACAGTAGCGGATTGTTGTACAAACAAAGTATCTGTTTTGCTACCAATCTCTACGAGGAGAGCGCCCTTCACTGTGACATCACTAAACCCATATGTTCCCGCCGTACGTTTCGCCACGCACACATGTGTCTTTTTCAAGGGAGTCCCGAGTTGGAGACTGAGGATACAAATCTTTTTGTGTCAACTTTACACTATAACCCTAAGTGACTGACGATCTTGACACATATTTTGTTTTATTATGTTTTAATATTTTAAATAAATAGAGCCTTTTTTAAGAAGCAGTTCTAGATTCAATCACAGAAGTGGTTTTACCCGATATCAAGTCTGCTGTTATATTGGGGGCTATTACTGGGGAATAATAGCTCCTGAAAAGTGTGAGTACGTGTTCACAAAGTCTTGTTTAATTCATTATACACAGTATTACACTATGTCTTATTTTTCTATTGCTTGAGACACGTTGACACATCCCAGAATTAACCCACTAAATAACTGGGAAAGCTGAACCTGACAGGACTGTGCAATACTTGAGATTATAGGGATTCTAACCCCAAATTATTTATTTCATGATTCAGATAGAGCATGAGATTTTAAGCAACTTTCCAATTTACTCCTATTATCAATTTTTCTTTGTTCACTAGGTATCTTTATTTGAAAAAGCATGAATAAAAGCTTAGGAGCTAACCCATTTTTTATTCACCACCCTGGATAGCGCTTGCTTATTGGTGGCTACATTTATACACCAATCAGCAGGTGGTACCCAGGTTCTGAAGTAAAATGTGCCGGCTCCTAAGCTTTAATCTCTACTTTTTAATTAATTAAAGATACAAAGAGAACAAAGAAAAATTGATAATAGTGGTAAATTAGAAAGTTGCTTATGCTCTATCCGAATCATGAAAGAAAACATGAGTTAAGTATCCCTTTAAGATAGCTCAAGGTTATGTGAGTACAAAATTGACACAATAATATCACTCTAAAATTTGTTGCAATATGTTTCTTTTTTCTTTGAGATACTGAACGTTGGATAATCGCACACATTCTGATACACCATATTCTTTTTTACATCGCATTTATTACTTGATTATATTCATCTATCAGCTGTTTTTTATTTTATTTAAAAAAGTTTTACAATGAACATAAAGCCTAAATAATCATTGTGAAACTTCCAGTATTAGCATTAAAGGGCCATAATACCCAAATGTTTAAACACTTGAAAGTGATGCAGCATAGCTGTAAAACGATGATTAGAAAATATCACTTGAACATCTCTATGTAAAAAAGAAAGATATTTTACCTCAAAAGTTCCTCAGTAGCCACCTCCCATTGTAAAGGATTTCTAAGCAGCATTTTAGTGTGTTTGTCCTGGGACATCTGAAGGGACTAGCATCGTGCACTCTCATATTATTTCACCAATCAGGTAAAGGAAGCTTACTATAAAATCTCATGAGAGTTAAGTCAAATCTCATGAGATCACAGTAAGAGTTCATGACCTCAGCACTGCTGATGCTGATTGGCTGCTGTTCATTTCTTCATTTTTTAAATTTTTTTTTACCTGCAGCTGAGAGCAGCTGAGTATAACTTTTTACACAGAACTTACTCTGCTGAGCTGAGGAAATTGTGAGGTAAAATATCTTCCTTTTTTACATAGAGATGCTCAGGTGATATTTTCCTGTCAGCTTTTTACAGTTATACTGCATCAGTTTCAAGTGATTTAGCATATGAGTATTATGTCCCTTTAATATATATTTCCAAGCATGATTGGTGGAGTCTGACAAATGTGATTTCCTGAATTTCAAATAGAAAATATTTAAAATCATCAAAAACAGTTATTTTGGACACATAAAAACATGACAAGTTGTATGCCAATTTTAATATTTTTGTATCCGCCAATCATAATGCATCTCAATTTTTACCTGGTTTCCGTTTGTGTAACTTATTCTGGCAATCTCTATGATGTCTCAGTAATCGCTTGGCTTAACACAACTTTTGCAATTTTTTTTCCAACTTAGGTATTTATTTTTCTACTGTTGTGAACTAAAGTACTTGGCAGCATCAACAAACATTGGGAATAATCTCTCAACATATGCGGCTTCTTTAAGGTAAAGTTTGCTACTGCAAGATCTTTGCAAAACTAAAAACAAACAGAGAATGGGCTTCCCAGTGTGTGAAAAAAATGGTTAAACATATGTGTTTTCCTTTATATTTTTTTTGTAGTGAGACCTATTGATTAGAAAGAATGCACCCAACTGTAGATGAAATTGAGACCACAATGTGGCCTTTATTTAGGCAAATTTCTAACCATTTATTTTTTTAATCATGGAGAGATTTGGCAACAGTTTCATAAGGACAGCTTGCCCACATGCTACTTATGCGCCGTCTAGGTTTGCATGATATCCTATAGTACTCCTCTGCCTCATACTCAGCACCCATGTGCAACTAAACCATCTGGTAGGATCCAATGTATTTGTGAATCTGTTCTATATGTAGTTCTTGTGGCATTTGTACAAGAAATTCAATATGTATTTTTAAAGCAATGCTCATCTGAATTAGTGTTATATTTTTTATTAATTTAATTTCTACGTTAAGGGCTTTGGATGTAAAATAAAACACGTGGGAACAGTTTAGGTAGTTATATATTGGACACCTTGAAACCCTAAATAAGATCAAAACTCATCATTAAAGTAGCTTCCTACTATGTATGCTTGTTGACTGCTCAAATATAGTTTGATTACCTGCAGTAAACAAGGTAGTATTTGTGTTGTTATTTTATTAAAATCAGTGGAGGCTTTTTGGTTACTGATGCATGCTTTGAGGGTTCTATAACGTCCCAGCAACTAAAGGCATTCCTTTTTAAAGGGACACTAAACCCAAAATATTTCTTTCATGATTCAGGTAGATAATAAAATTTTAAACAACATTTCAATTTACTTCTATTATCTAATTTGCTTCATTCCTTAGATATCCTTTGCTGAAGAAATAGCAATGCACATGGGTGAGCCAATCAAACGAGGGCGAGGCATCTATGTTCAGCCACCAATCAGCAGCTACTAAGCCTATCTAGATATGCTTTTCAGCAAAGGATATCAAGAGAATGAAGCAAAATAGATAATAGAAGTAAATTAGAAAGTTGTTTAAAATTGCATGCTCTTTCTAAATCATGAAAAAAAAATTGTGTTTCATGTCCCTTTAAGACACAATTTTCTGGATTTGGGCCATATTGGATCATGGTACTTGGAGTTTCAGGGAGATTGCATTCCATTTGCTGGCATCAGGAAACCACTATTACAATCAGGGAGACTCCCTGGACTTCAGGGTGAGCTGGGATGTCTGTAATAAAATACTCTCATAACCTACGCCTAATTTCGTTTTTTTCAGTACCGGACAATAATCAGTAGCAATATATTAAAAAGACAAATACGTATTTGAGTGCAATGACAAGGCATACTAACGTACTATTTTATTCACAGAAAGCCCAATACGTAATAGCCCCTCTGTCTGTTATTCTGCCATACTCTATATAGAGTCTCTATGCCACGTACTACACAATCAACAGGGTTAACTTAAATAGTAACTACGTTTTATGTACAGTGAATCAAGGAGCAATGTAATATACAAGAAGCGTTATAGGCAAATACCTAGTGACAGAGTGAAATCATATAAAACGATAATACTCGCTTTTGCATTAACTGAAACACAACAATCAGAAGGTTTCATACTGTACTTACTTCCGCTTCCGGCCAAGACCCCGCCTTCTCTCGCTTTCAATTAGTCGACTTCCCCAATTCCTTATTGATACTGAGTAGCGTGACTACTATTGAGAATAATCTGGCTGAGCATTGAATAAGTAAACAATTGTAACGTGGCTTTATAAATTGTCTACTTTCCATAAGATGCTATTTTGCAATAAATGCGGGTTTGTAGTTATTATGTCTATATACAGTGCCAAAAGTATGGACTCATTACTTTGGGATTTAAAATACTATCTGCCCTACACTCATTAAAGTTAGCGGCCCGGCGGTACACAATGTGACAATTTAATTGTAACACAAAATTATTGTAGGACGCATATGAAGAAGTTAACGTTACAAATACATTTTGTATAAAAGAAAAATTACTTAAAGATTTTAAATGCTACCTGGAGTCCTAGGACAAAAAGAACAAAAAGTTTTACTCAGCATGTAATTGTAATTTAAAAAATAAATAAATAATAATAATAGAAACAATAAATGAAAAATGTACTACATTTTGAGACATTATCTTTTAGAAGCAGTAGAAAAAAAAAGTGACCCTTTAATACACTGCAAACACCTTACTTCTCATGAATATTTGCATATGTATTAAAGGTGGTTAAAACCAAAGGATATGCAGCTGCAAGTGTTCTTAAACCGCTGTGCCATTTCCACCCCTTTGCTGAGCGGTTCTGTTTTTATTCATATAGATATTGATATTAAAAGGGCCATTTTTTAATTTGTTAGATGTCATTTTAAGCCTAGTCACCCTGTGAAGTAATGCTCTGGACGCACAGAACACTGCTGGTCTGGTGCAGAAACTGCTAGTGAACCAATCAGCAATGCTATTCACAAGACCCAGCTGTGTAACTAGCGCCACTGATTGGGTCAGAAAGAAACAGTTTCGGCTTGGGACCAGCAGTTCTCTGCAGGTCCTGAACTGTACTACTACTATGTGTTTATCTACAATGCTATTGTACTTACCTGAATGATGACTGGTTTAATTTTTTTGCCTGTATCAACAATGCACAGAAAAATTCCACTACTCTTACTCCTTTTTATTGTAATTAAGGCTACCATCCAGCCGTTTTGCCTACTCTTCGTGCCTCATCTTCAATGCCTGAAGTTTTAGAATTTATTTAAAGGTTCAGAAATATTCACACTCTTGTTCATACGACAATGAAAATGTCCCAAGAGAAAACCAAACAATTTGCTGACTGTAGATGACAACCTACTTTAGTCTACAGTGTAGGAGATAAAGTGTTGCTGTCTACAATTTTTTTTGATTATTATAGTGTGGTGACTAAATAATCTTGATTTTACTAAAGACAGGAGGCGAATATTTTGATCAAAATTAAACAAGTTAGATTTCAATAATAAAAAAAAAAGTTAGACAGGTTCTATACAAAAATCAAGTCTATTTGGGAATATTTCTAATGATAAATAAGGCCCATATTATATAATACTAAAGGAGAGATTTATCATTAATCCGCTGAAAATTGACGTTGAAATACTACAGTTTTTATGATAAATATGGGCGCACATGTGCGTCTCTCCAAAGGCGAGCTGCGGACAACTGATAGGACTACTGAAAGTCGTATTTCAAGAATAAATTATAAATGGATCCCTCTGTAGCATACGTTATAACAGGGAGAGAATCTAAAGGGATTACTCAGTAATGTTATCCCTACTGCTGTGATTTAAATCTGAAAAGGGAAAACAAATATTATTTTTTTATTTGCCATAATAAATAATCACTCTTGTACCTGTCTAAATACAGGTTGTACTAGAAACAACTTGATATGGTTTTGAATACCTAAAATATTTTGCATTCAGGTCTACTGGCTGAGAGTAGGAGCTATACTCCTTAAATATTGACTATAGCCAATCAAATGAACATCCTTCCTTAGAGGACCACTTTCTATTACTTAAAGATTTATATTTTTTTGTAACTGTTTAACTCTCTGTCTTGTTTACTCTATGAATAGATTGTAATGTGAAATTTACTATATTTTCAAGTCTTCCTTATAGAGATTAAGATCTCAGAATTACTGTTATACACTGACTTGTATGATAAACCTTCTGATACCACAGTGCAGTCTATGGGGCCTATCTATCAAGCTCCGAATGGAGCTTGAGGCCCCGTGTTTCTGGCGAGAAACAGCAGTTATAAAGACTGCTGCTCCATAACCCTGTCCGCCTGCTCTGAGCAGGCGGACAGACATCGCCGGAATTCAACCCGATCGAGTACGATCTGGTTGATTGACAACACCCCTGCTGGTGGCTGATTGGCCGCGAGTCTGCAGGGACAGTGTTGCACCAGCAGCTCACAAGAGCTGCTGCTGGTGCAATGCTGAATACAGAGCGTATTGCTTTCCGCATTCAGCGATGTCTGTCGGACCTGATCCGCACTGGCCTCTATTAATCTACTGCTCCTATTTAATCTAGATTCATTTATTACAATACTGGAACCATAACTGCTCATAGGTCTTGGGGTTATCCCCTTATTATTATACATTTTTCCCCATACCGTCACAGCCTTCACATATCACTTCCTTATTCCTCTTTTGTTTTTTGTTTTTTTTCTCCTCCCCCTCTTGCCTTACCACATAAATTGACCTTTTTATACTTACATGGATAAAAAAAATTCACCTTCACAAAATAAAAAACACTTCTCCAGCTATGGCTTCTAAACCTAAAGACAAGAGAAATAGGAATACAATAGACACTTCAGCTGAGATACATTTAAAGGGACATTATACACTCATTTTTTTCTTTGCATAAATGTTTTGTAGATGATCTATTTATATAGCCCATAAAGTTTTTTTAAAATAAATAAATGTATAGTTTTGCTTATTTTTAAATAACATTGCTCTGATTTTCAGACTCCTAACCAAGCCCCAAAATTTTATGTGAATACCGTCAGCTACCTTCTCCAGCTTGCTCCTGTTTGTATAAAGGGTCTTTTCATATGCAAAAGAAGGGGAAGGTGGGAGTGTCTAATTTGCCACTTGCAGTGGGCTTTCCAACTGCCTTTTCAACAGAGCCAAACTGACAGCTTCTAAGTAAGTTTTTAAACAGTTTTATACTGGATTTTTACATCAGTATATGTGCATCTTATTCTTTATAGTAGTGTCTATTACATGCAGTTATATGAAAATAAGTGTATACTGTCCCTTTAACTAATACTAATTCTCCTTATTGCGCTGAGCAAATAAATATGCAAGCTTTGGTAGATAATATTACAGGAGCTCTAACCCCTAAATCTGATCTATTGAAAACAGAGATTAAACAGGATATAACAATTTTAACCAACAAAGTCAGACAATTCTCGAGTAGACTCCAAGAAGTGGAGCAAAGAATCTCAGATATAGAGGACTTTAATCAAGTACAGTATATAAAACTAAAGTAGATGTTAATTGCTCTACCCTCACTAAAGTCCATCTTAAAATAGAAGCTCTGGTGAATAGATCTAGAAGGAATAATATAAGAATAGTTGGGTTACCTGAGAATAAGCAATCTGATGATTTAGTTAAATTTATTTCTATTACTTTAGTTCCACTATTAAACATTCCCCCATCATACCCGCCCATCATTGTTGAAAGGGAACACCGGCTAGGAAGTCTTACTGTTAATGACAAAAGAGAAGTAAAAGCAAGATCTGTTATTGAAAAACTTTTAAACTTCCAAGACAATGTCACTCTAATGCAATATTACCGGAAAGGACAGCCCATTGTGTTCGGAGAATCAAAAATTTTACTATTCCAAGATTTCTCCTATGAAACTTTGATTAAGAGAAAGGAATTATCCCATTACACACTCAACTAATTAATCAGGGCATTCAATCTACTATAAATTTACCCTGCCAGATTGAAAGTCAGTTTAAATGGTGAGTTTTATTTTTATGACACTTTACAAGAATCTTTAAATCTGGAGATTATCAGAATATTAAGGTTTATTTAGTAATTGCATTTGTCTCTTTTTCAATGTAATAAATTTTTTTTAGGGATACATTTGTGTACAAAAGGGTACCTATGGGTTAGGGGGGATGGGTAAGAGTGTTGAGAGAAACCTCCCCCTTCCTTTTTTTTTTCTCTCCCCCTCCTCCCCTATATCACTTACTTCCTCCTTAGGATTACATGACTGAGTCTGGATCATTGCATGTTATTTAATGGAACATAGGGGGTATTACATCACCCATTAAATGCAAAGCAATTATTAATCATCTTGGAAAACTAAAGGCAGATCTGGCTTTTCTCCAGGAGACACACTTAAAGTAAATGTAAATTTTGATGCTAAAGTGCCCGGTTTTTAAAAATTTGATTCAAAACAGGGGCACTTTAATTCATCAAAATTTACATTTCACTCGTGTTGTAAAAAAATACTTACCTTTTAATCTTGACAGCCGCTCCAGCTTCCTCTGCCCGTCGCAAAGCCTCTTCCTGGGTCTAAAATGAGGAATATGGCTTCCTCCAATCACGGCGTTGAATCAGACACTTATTCCCTCGGGGGGGGGGAGCCATGATTGGAGGATGACCGATCCATCATTTCTGACGTCAGAAATTGCTTGCGACGACCGGGGGAAACTGGAGCGGCTGTCAAGTTTAAAAGGTAAGTATTTTTTTCACAACACAAGTGAAATGTAAATTTTGATGAATTAAAGTGCCCCTGATTTTAATTGAATTTTTAAAAACCGGGCACTTTGTCATCAAAATTAACATTCACTTTAAAGACTGAAGAGGTGGTGAAACTTAAATCCTCCTGGGTTGGCAAAGTAATCGCTACCCCAAGTGTGGGTAGGAAGAGAGGAGTAGCAATTTTAATTGAGAAAAAAAGTTACACATGAAATTCTAGACATACATACCAATCCTGAGGGTAGATACCTTCTAATAAAGATTAAAATAGCTAATTCTACTTATACACTCTGCAATTTGTATGCCCCTAATCAGACTAATATTGATTTTTGGGACTCTCTCCAATCAAAAATATTACAAGTTAAAGAAGGATATCTTATACTTTGTGGCGATTTTAACATGGCACCATTATACCCTATAGATAGACTTAGAAAAAAAAGCTAATTATCCTAAAACTAAAAGAGATGCGATAGAATAAAAAAAATGTGTCTATTTTTCAAAATCTTGCTGTTAGGGATATCTGGAGAACTTCAAATTCAGATTCTAGAGAATTCACATGCTGTTCTAAAAGGTACAAAATACTATCAAGAATTGATCTTTTTTAAGTAGATGATAATATACTTAAATTACAAGTCAAAACTGATATTCACCCTATTTGCATCTCAGACCATTCTCCAATCCAGCTTTTCATTTCAATTAAACCGTCCCTGCATAGATTTTCCCGCTTCTTATTCCCTAATTTTTTTTTAATAATTTGAAATTCAAAAACTTTTTAACTTTTAGCGAAATACAACGACTTTTTAAACTTTAATAAAGAGTACTTAGACAAACCATACATATTCTGGGGAAACTGCTAAAGCAGTACTTAGAGGGGAAATCCTAGCTTATAATGTTGCAATGAAACAGAAGCACAAGAGTAAAGAAAAAGAAGTTGTGAATTTCGTAATCAATTCATATAATCGATATCTAATAAATGTCACTTGAAAATTGGTCTTCTTATACAAGGGCCTCAAAAGAGCGAGACGCCTTTTTAATACATGAGACTACTCTAAAATAATTTAAAAAACAGGCCAAGCTTCATAAACATGGAAATAAAGCGGGGAAATTATTGCCCAATTTGGTCAAAAATGTAAATAGACCCACTATTGTAGATAGATTAAAGGATGAGAGTGTGCGCTATATGCTTTTAAAGCCTCTAATTCAAAACAGAAAGATGAATTCTGGGGGAAAATTACCAACCCATCTCTATCATCAGATCTTGTCACTATTGTTAATTCCCACATTACTGAAGCAGAAATTTTGAAGGCTATTCAGGCACTGCAATTAAACAAAGCCCCGGCCCTGATGCTATTCCAAATTAATTTTATAAAATTCTGTCCCAGTCCATTACTCCCCACTTGCAAATTATTTTTACACTGGGAATAATCCAATTCTGGCCAACTCTACGACTTCCTCCACAACTCTAATCTTAAAACCAGACAAAGATCCTACTAAGAAAGAATCATATGGGGGAACTTCCGGGCGGCGGAAATGATAGGTCGCTCAATTGCTTGCTCTTATAACTTTCTTCACTAATCTTCCTCTAATCAACCTTTATAGCCACCATCGCTCAGCCTTATACATCGTAAGAGGCATAGCTTGAGATGCTCAACAACCAGCACTAATTATTTTCAAAATTGAGGCATGATACAATTGACCAGTGACTTTCTGAGGCTGAGGCCTCCCAATCAACCCCCCGACAGAGCACCTTCGGGTCTCTGTCGTTAGAAGGTACCTAGAGGGTACTGACTCTATATATATTCAGTGGGGATTCTCTTATTATATATGCAAGATGGAGCATGCGGAAGCTATTCTACTTGAGCAGATCACCACTCTCCTAAATGATCATTTTGCTCGGCTGATGAGGGACATAGCTGCAGCTTGGAGAAATGGCGGTGATCATTTTCAACAACATGTCAGCATGGACACAGCTAAAGTGGTAACATCTAACCCGGAGTCGACTGATAAGAGTAACATCTCGATAAGACAACAGAACGAGACACCTCCAACATATGTGTGCTACAGGGTGAAAGTGCTGACACCAACTGATACGGAGAACCGTAAGAGATTGGTTACGGGAAACTACACCACGCCATCCAAAACTCATACTGCCTTGCTTTCGGCCCCTATGAAGCCTCGGAGTCGCCCGGCTCTAAGTAAAAAAGTGTTAGCTAGTCGAGCACTGAAGGTGAGGGGTCCAATGCCCGGTGCAACAGTCAGAGCAGTTGCGGTAGTGTTCCGCTTTTCATAAAGCCGTTGGAGAGACTCAAGTATACAGGCGCTCTTCACAAGGGGACTCATTCAGTTAAGCTGGCAAGTTTCTCCAGACATCTGCTGCGGTCAGGTATATTCTGCACCCCATAACATTGCCTGGAGAATCGGTGTGGGCTAGTCATCCACATATCTACATGACCTATGGTGATGAGCAGGGGGCTCTTCATAGCTCATAGTGTACCGGAACATTTGCAACCACACGGATTCTCTACCATGCGTCTGGGGACTAAGTTTGTATTAGACTAGTATTTAACTAACATTTCATAATATAGATCAACAGTTGTACATTTTTGTCTGTATACCCAGGTATCCTGAAGACGTGTTTTATACAGTTAATATTAGTTATATGTTTATAGTCGAAACAGCACACTTTACTCCTACATTTTTTTTTTTTAACAAAATTTTTTATTGAGGTCTCAAGAACATACATGGCATAATAAGATTTAAATATTCAAACAGCTTATTACATACAGACCGACAAAGGTGATTGTTACTCCTACATTTTAATGTGTTTACATACATACATATACTCTGTTCCCATAGCACTGGATTGTTCTCATGGATATCTTATGTATATAATACCGAAAGGGAGATTAGCTGCTAATAATAATTGTCCTTGTTTGTATCTTATATTTGTGTGTGTAGGGGCTTATGAATGTGATACAAGATATTTAGCAATCATCTTCCCCCTCATGCTGTGTTAACGGTTCTGACTGTGCTATTTTATAACCCTTATGAGATGGAAATTTTCTAAACAATATTACTAGCTATGGTTTCAAATATAAGTTCCCTTTAGGACCTTATCTGTTTAACCTATGGAAATGCATTCCTTTGCTAAGATGGTGGCGCCTTTGTTGTTCTCCTATTCTATCACTTCTTTCCTCTAGGGAATAAGCTAAGGATGGGCTGGTTAATCGACAACTATAAGTATTCCTGGAAGAATATGGAAAGTGGGGATCTACTGCCTACAGCCGGGGTAGTGGATTCTCCTATGTCTCTGCTGATGTCAGCCCTATTTAATTTAATTTAACTTAACTTATGCTAATCCATTTTTTGCATCCTTAACAGAAGTCTTTTTAATTACTTAGCCACACCATAACCCTAGCCACTTTTCTTCATTCTACATACCTTTATACCCGTATTGTTGGCAGTCTAGCTCACATGGTGAACCATACGCAGCTTATCCTAATGTTAGCTAATTTGTGATGATCCTTTGTCGCAATCCTAAATAACATTATCGCAGCCTTTCTATTCATAGGCTTTAAGTTGAGGAGTAAAATGTTCTCCCTATATTTTATCCTATTACTATCTATCCTCTGTATTAGTGTTAAAAATACTGTTATAGTTTATTTGGAGTTTTTATAGCTTATCATTGTAATGCTGCCCAGCTTATCATGCTTCCCTATTATTATATCCCATACCATGTGCTTTACAGAGTTATATAATCTTTGCATAATACACTAAAAGTAAGTGAGTACCATTTCTTCCCCTATCCATATTACTTTGGCTTCATTCAAACTAAGTCATATAAAAATCCCCTCTCCAGAAAACCATATAAACCTGAGGTACACCAGCTGAGGCCCAAGAGAGGTCTCCTTGTTTCAGATTACCTTCTTCTACTTATACCCATTTTTAAGCATTAGAGGTCCAAGAGTGACCTATTGAGTCATGTTTGGAAGGTTTCGCAAGGTACAGGCAATAGGTATTAATGCTGTTAACTCAATTTGTTAAGTATACTTTTCTCCAACATTGGTGTGTCCGGTCCACGGCGTCATCCATTACTTGTGGGAAATGTTCTCCCCCACAGGGAAAGGCAAGGAGAGCACACAGCAAGAGCTGTCCATATAGCTCCCCCTCTGGCTCCGCCCCCCAGTCATTCTCCTTGCCGCTCTGAGATGGCGAGGAGTTTGTGGTGTTAGTTGTAGTTTTTTATTCTTCTATCAAGAGTTTGTTATTTTAAAATAGTGCTGGCTTGTACTATTTACTCTATAACAGAAAAGTGATGAAGATTTCTGTTTAAGAGGGCTATGATTTTAGCACAAGTAACTAAAATCCATTACTGTTACCACGCAGGACTGTTGAAACAAGAGAACTTCAGTTGGGGGTAACAGTTTGCAGACTCATCTGCTTCAGGTATGACTAGTCTCCTTCTAACAACACAGGCTAATGCTAGATGACAGTCATTTTTCCCCTCAGGGGAAACGGTAAGCCATTTTTCTTTCACCTCAGCAAAAAAGATAACAGGCTTCCCCTTTTTGTTTTTTATGCTGGTAGACACTGTTAGGGGCTAAATCGATTGGTTTTTATTACAATATTATACCATTTGAAATATTTTATAAGCTCACATACACTTGGGAACGTTTTTTATTGATCTGGCTTGTTTTAGACACCTAAATCTAGTCAGGAAGGCCCCTTCACTCTAGTGTGCTGAGGGAGGAAGCCTCATTTTGGCACTTCAGCTGTGCAGTTGAATTTCAAGGCAGTGCATGCAGATTCATGTGAGAGGGTCCTGTGGCTCAGAAAGTGACTCCAGAAGGCTTATTTCTGTGGATGATTGACCCCTAAGGAAGGTAAAAAGCTGCAGCAAGGCTGTAGCTGGGATTGTGGTGTATAAAAACGGTTAAATCCAACAATTAGCTCCGGTTTGCTTGTTTTAAGCTAGAGTCTCCATATTTGCTGTGCAATACTTTCTAAGCATTAAGACACTGGGGTCCAAATTTCAGAAAAATCGGATATTGCCTTCATAGTTTTTTGAACATTCAGAAATAAATGTGTCATTTTATTATTTAAAGAGCTATCTTGGAAAGTTCTGTTTTTGGTTGCTATTTCTTCTGCTAGAAGAGTTTCTGAATTATCTGCTTTGCAGTGTGATCCACCCTATCTGGTGTTCCATTCAGATAAGGTTGTTTTGCGTACTAAGCCTGGTTTTCTTCCAAAAGTTGTTTCCAACAAGAACATCAACCAGGAAATAGTTGTTCCTTCTTTGTGTCCGAATCCAGTTTCAAAGAAGGAACGTTTATTACACAATTTAGATGTTGTTCGTGCTTTAAAGTTCTATTTAGAAGCAACAAAAGATTTTAGACAAACCTCATCCTTGTTTGTCGTTTACTCTGGTAAGAGGAGAGGTCAAAAAGCTACTGCTACCTCTCTCTCTTTCTGGCTGAAAAGCATTATCCGCTTGGCTTATGAGACTGCCGGACGGCAGCCTCCTGACCATATCACAGCTCACTCTACTAGGGCTGTGGCTTCCACATGGGCCTACAAGAACGAGGCTTCTGTTGACCAGATATGTAAGGCAGCGACTTGGTCTTCTCTGCACACTTTTGCCAAATTATACAAATTTGATACTTTCACTTCTTCGGAGGCTATTTTTGGGAGAAAGGTTTTGCAAGCCGTGGTGCCTTCCGTTTAGGTAACCCGATTTGCTCCCTCCCTTCATCCGTGTCCTAAAGCTTTGGTATTGGTTCCCACAAGTAATGGATGACGCCGTGGACCGGACACACCAATGTTGGAGAAAACAGAATTTATGCTTACCTGATAAATTACTTTCTCCAACGGTGTGTCCGGTCCACGGCCCGCCCTGGTTTTTTTAATCAGGTTGAAAATTTTTTCTTTATACACTACAGTCACCACGGCACCCTATAGTTTCTCCTTTTTCTCCTAACCGTCGGTCGAATGACTGGGGGGCGGAGCCAGAGGGGGAGCTATATGGACAGCTCTTGCTGTGTGCTCTCCTTGCCTTTCCCTGTGGGGGAGAACGTTTCCCACAAGTAATGGATGACGCCATGGACCGGACACACCGTTGGAGAAAGTAATTTATCAGGTAAGCATAAATTCTGTTTTTTCTGAGTCACAACATGCAGTGTGAACATATTGTTCTTGTTATGCTAAATCTTGGAATATGTTGTATGGTTGGCGATATATTGAAATGCTATTTACACAAATGTATACATATTGTATGCCTGATTTACTTACCTCAATAAAAAAATTAAAAAAAAAAAAGAAAAAGAAAGAATCATATAGACCAATAGCATTGCTAAATACTGATTATTAAATTCTCACTTAAATTCTTGCCCAAAGAATACAGACGGTTTTAACCCAGATTATTCATAAAGACCAGGCAGGTTTCATGCATAAACGAAACTCGACCTCTAAAATTAGGGAAGTTTTTCTTATTATTTCCATGCTTTAAATAAACAATTCTCTAATAGAGAGATTGATTTCTCAGATCTTGCAATTATCTCAAATGATGCTGAGAAGGCTTTTGATTCGGTCCATTATGATCATTTAACAACAACTTTATCAAGATTTGGGTTTAAAGAAAACTTTATTAATTTTATCATAAACCTATACAATAACCCTCAAACAAAACCTCTTGTTAATGGCCTTGAATCCCCTGCAATTACCCTTAGTAGAGGTACACGTCAAGGATGTCCACTTTCCCCCTTGCTATTTAACATTTGAACCTCTGGCTATTGTGGTTAGGCAAAATCTACAAGGAATTACGGTGGGTCATAAGGAAAATAAGATTGCGCTATACACAGATGATATCCTTCTTTATTAATCCAATACTAAAGATAACATTCCTAAGCTCTTTTCTATTATTGATTAGTATGGTTCATTCTTCGGGTATAAAGTTTATCCTTCTAAATCTATGCTATGGATTATAAAAAATAGGGATTCTGTTGGAGATCTTCCATTTAAAACAGTAATTAAAGCTTTCAGATACTTAGGAATCCATATTTCCCCTCACCCTAATACCTGGTATAATCTTAATATCCCCCCCTATATTAGATAAAGTTATAGATCATATGAAGAACTGGATACATTTTCCGATATCCATTTCAGGTAGAATTGCTATTTTTAAAATGATTCTCCTCCCTAAAATCTTCTATGTCATCCAAAATGTTCCATTCTTTCTCAAAAGGAAGGATATGAAAAATTTGGAGTTCCACATACGAAGATTTATCTGGCAGAACAAGAGACCTAGAATTTCTTACAATAAACTTTGTTTACCAAAGGAATCTGCAGGGTTAGCATTACCAAACTTGAATATATACAATCTTATTTTCTTAGCTAGAATTATACCCTGGTGGATTTTGCACTTTAAAGGAATATGATATTTCCTTATTTACCATCAGCATTAATTCATTGTAGACCAACTGCAATACCTAAAAGTGTAAAACACCTCCTCACTATTTATACTCTAGTTAGAGCTTGGTGGAAGCTCTTTAAAATTTTTGGGCTAAACCCCAGTATCGCCCAAAAAAAACAGACTCTTCTAGGTAAATCCTGACTTTCAGTCAGACACACAATCAGTTCCTTTTGCACAGTTGGGATGCCCTGGGTCTCTCTAGGATATCCCAGCTAGTGGATTTGTAACTTAATACAATGAAGTCCTTCGGCACTTTGAAGACGGAATGTAATATTCCTAATAAAGATTTTTATGCATACTTACAAGCTAGGTATTACAAATATAAATTAGCCGCAGAATTTGGCTAGAGCTGGTCTTGGGGAACCATTAATAGGTTTCTGGTCTTGTTCAAAAATTATATCAAATGCTGATCTCTCAAAATCAAGAGTTGAATTTGTTACAATTATCTCAGAATTGGGGGTATCTATCTCATCGAGAGTTTAATCTCTCAACTGTTAAAAGGTCAATTTCAGGGGGGCGGAGACAACTAGCGAAGTGGATGGTCGCACAGTAATAGAGCTCCCGGCTCAAACTTCAATATTAAGGATTTATCCACCTATATTTTATAGCTAAGACTTTCAGAAATGATATCCTGTTCTTAACTTTACATCTAGAAAGAGCCCGGGAGCTCACAACAGCACGGCATTACTTATGAATATAAACTTTGTTTGGCCTGCTCGCATAAAAAGTACTGACAGCTGGGAAACTAGCACTGCCAAGTCCAACAGCTCCACTATGCTCCTGTGACCCAGAGATTAACCAGACCGCCACCGCGAGAAGCCCAGACATCAGGCACTGAATAGCTGCCAGTGTCACAGCCGGAATACAAAGTGCGAAGCGCCATCTTGGACCGCATGGTTGCACCTACACTAATTTTACAGTATGCATATGCAGGCATTCTATGCAGCCGTTGTGGATCTAATTGCGGAATTTGAGAGGAAGACATGTAATTGTCTGGACAATCCATGTGAGACCACACGGACAGAAGATATAGCTGCTGAAGATTCTATTTTGAAGCCTGAGGGGAGCCCACAGAATGAAGCCCCAGTCACTCCGTTCATATATGGAACACTCATGCGGCAATCAGAGGGGTCAGTAATAGAACCGAAGGGAAGTGTGCGAGCCGTCGAGTTCACTACGTCGGACAAATAGCATAGCTACTTTAGGAAACACAGATTGAAGCACGAAGCCACAGATTACCCCACGGCCTCAGCAGCCTTACCTTGCACTCTCACAAAAGCTCCCAGGCTCATGTCCCGCCAACTTCTAGACTTTGTTCTCGCACCAATGCCTAGCACCACCGGCAGCAATGAGACTCCCTCTGATCTGCCTGCACTTCTCAAGGTGGGTAAAAACTTTTCTAACGGGCGACTAAATACCTTACAGTCACGGAGTACAGATAGACATTCACTATCCCAGGGCCTGGTGCGCCTACCTCATTCAATGTCTTCTAGATCAATTGGCCCCAGACGAGGAATTGGTTAAGCCTGACCACCGCTTCAGTGTTCACAGTGGGGGAAACTTCTGCAGTGACTGTGACATTCTAAGTTTTTGAACTATACAATGCTCCACTTTCCTGTGACTGAGGAGTGAACCTTTCCCTACTACTGTACCGGTCTTTTAGACCGTTATTTATGTGCTTTCAATGCTAATTAGGGGTAATATAAAAGTGTGTATGTTTCTCTACTATCATAAGCCAAATATGTGTAGATATGCTATTAGATAATAGTCGGTATACCAGTCACGGACAGTTACCTTATCTCATCTCTACCTATTATGCATGCAAGCTGGTTTGCTGCTATTGTTTGACTTATGCATGTTAACCTAGTTTTATTTAATAGAGTACCTAGAGGTTTTATAGATATACAATAATTATGTGTTCTACATCTCACCTTGTTGCAGTTATATGTCTTCTCCCTCAGAAAAATACACCTTCAGGGCTTATATATAACTTTAGATCTAATTTTGCTCTTCAATATGGCTGCTTCTGTGGTCATGTCAATATATTTTTTAGACAGCTGTCTGACATATTTTGCTTTATTTACACTTAATATTGTGTTTCTTTAATATGTACTTAAGCTCCTGGGTTCTATAATGTGAAGCCAACTTTATAATCACTGGTAGTTTCTTCAACCAGCTCTGGGGATATCTGTTTGTTCTAAAAATGCCCTCTCCTTATGAGCTTGGCCATCTGAGTTAGGGTGACATATACATGCACCAAATCCAAACTATATCAGAATACACGCTACCATACTTTCCCCTCCCTTGGTTCTATCCATTTATGAACTGTCTGCTCCTGGATGGAGGGCCCACATCCGGGAGATAGAGCAGCTCTGCTCTTAAGGGGAAATACCCAATGGTTTAAGTATTCTCGCATTTGCTTATCTCTACTACAGCACAAATTCACATACCCCATCTAATACCCTATTTCTCAGTAACAATTGTAGATTAATTATGGTAAGGATTGCGATCTGCACTTAGCCTACCCCGCCCACCCACCCACTAGTTGGTGCTATCACTATCATCTCCCAAGTCTAGTGTATAGAACTCTGCTTCATCTACACCTCACTTCTAAGAGTTAAATTAGCACAACACCTTATTTAGGTTCGTCTACTCTGACAGGCTTACTTTATGCCAACTTGTTCAAAAGCTACAGAAGAGCCCTTACACCCCAGTAACTGGCCTAACTGTAATCCATAGCATATATATCTATTTGGCATCTCTGGAGGAAAACTAGAGGTTTTATCTGCTCACCATATTCTGCTCACCACCTACCCCCCCCCCCCCCCCTTCATAACAAACCTTCTTAGTTAAGAGGATTAACGGGACATCCTAAAACATTTAATGTGAAAATGGCTTAATGTAGCTTAATGAGTAAAAAAGTGGCCAAATGTTAATCAATTGCTGCATAATTTTGCACAACCCAAGATTTCCACTATCCAAGCCTATCCTAGAAGTTTCATGGATTTTGGAATTCCACAAGGCAAATGAGTGACATTAAGCTTGTTTTTTGGGGAGCTTAATGTGGCTTAACGTACAAAATTGAACTTAGATGTTAACCAATTTCCACCAAACTTACCACAATACATTAATCATTGGATTCAAACATATTCTGAAAATTTCAGAACATTTGATAAAACATACCAAAAGTTATTCACATTTAACTATTTTTTTACAATCCTAAAACATTTAATGTGAGCAGCTTAATGTAAAAAGAGCTTAATGTACCAAAATTCACCTAAACATCGATCAATTGCCTTGAAACTTGGCACAAACTCAGTTTGTCACTTTCCAAACCTATCCTAGAAGTTTCATGGTATTTGGTTTCCCACAAAGCAAATGAGTGACATTAAACTTGTTTATTGGGGAGCTTAATGTGGCTTAACGTACAAAATTGAACTTAGATCTTAACCAATTTCCCCCAAACTTCTCACAATACATTAATGTATCTATTCAAACATATTCTGAAAATTTCAGGAAATGTGATAAAACATACAAAACTTTATTCACATTTAATAATTTTTTTACAATCCTAAAACATTTAATGTGAGCAGCTTAATGTAAAAAGAGCTTAATGTACCAAAATTCACCAAAACTTCAATCAATTGCTTGAAACTTGGCACAAACTCAATTTTTCACTTTCCAAACCTATCCTAGAAGTTTCATGGATTTTGGTGTCCCACAAGGCAAATGAGTGACATTAAGCTTGTTTTTTGGGGAGCTTAATGTGGCTTAATGAGTAAAAAAGTGGCCAAATGTTAATAAATTGCTGCATAATTTTGCACAACCCAAGATTTCCACTATCCAAGCCTTTCCTAGAAGTTTCATGGATTTTGGAATTCCACAAGGCAAATGAGTGACATTAAGCTTGTTTTTTGGGGAGCTTAATGTGGCTTAACGTACAAAATTGAACTTAGATGTTAACCAATTTCCACCAAACTTACCACAATACATTAATCTATGGATTCAAACATATTCTGAAAATTTGAGAACATTTGATAAAACATACCAAAGGTTATTCACATTTAACTATTTTTTTTTACAATCCTAAAACATTTAATGTGAGCAGCTTAATGTAAAAAGAGCTTAATGTACCAAAATTCACCTAAACATCGATCAATTGCCTTGAAACTTGGCACAAACTCAGTTTGTCACTTTCCAAACCTATCCTAGAAGTGTCATGGTATTTGGTTTCCCACAAGGCAAATGAGTGACATTAAGCTTGTTTTTTTGGGGAGCTTAATGTGGCTTAACGTACAAAATTGAACTTAGATCTTAACCAATTTCCCCCAAACTTCTCACAATATATTATTTTATCTATTCAAACATATTCTGAAAATTTCAAGAAATTTAATAAAACATACTAAAAGTTATTCACATTTAACAATTGTTTTACAATCCTAAAACATTTAATGTGAGCAGCTTAATGTAAAAAGAGCTTAATGTACCAAAATTCACCAAAACTTCAATCAATTGCCTTGAAACTTGGCACAAACTCAGTTTGTCATTTTCCAAACCTATCCTAGAAGTTTCATGGATTTTGGTGTCCCACAAGGCAAATGAGTGACATTAGGCTTGTTTTTTGGGGAGCTTAATGTGGCTTAATGAGTAAAAAAGTGGCCAAATGTTAATCAATTGCTGCATAATTTTGCACAACCCAAGATTTCCACTACCCAAGCCTATCCTAGCAGTTTCATGGATTTTGGTGTCCCACAAGACAAATGAGTGACATTAAGATTGTTTTTTGGGGAGCTTAGTGTGGCTTAACGTACAAAATTGAACTCAGATCTTAACCAATTTCCCCCAAACTTCTCACAATATATTAATCTATCTATTCAAACATATTCTGAAAATTTCAGAACATTTGATAAAACATACCAAAAGTTATTCACATTTAATATTTTTTTTACAATCCTAAAACATTTAATGTGAGTAGCTTAATGTAAATAGAGCTTAATGTACCAAAATACACCTAAACATCGATCAATTGCCTTGAAACTTGGCACAAACTCAGTTTGTCATTTTCCAAACCTATCCTAGAAGTTTCATGGTATTTGGTTTCCCACAAGGCAAATGAGTGACATTAAGCTTGTTTTTTGGGGAACTTAATGTGGCTTAACGTACAAAATTGAACTTAGATGTTAACCAATTTCCCCCAAACTTCCCATAATACATTAATCTATCTGTTTAAACACATTCTGAAAATGTAAGGACATTTGATAAAACATACAAAACGTTATTCACATTTAAATATGTTTTTAACAATCCTAAAACATTTCGGTGCCCATTTATTAAGCTCCGTATGGAGCTTGAGGGCCCATGTTTCTGTCGAGCCTTTAGGCTTGCCAGAAACACCAGTTATGAAGCAGCAGTCTAAAGACCCCTGCTCCATAACCTGTCCACCTGCTCTGAGGAAGCGGACAGACATCGCCGCATTTCAACCCAATCAAATATGATCAGGTTGAATGACAGCCACCTGCTAGCGGCCTAGCTGCTGGTGCAATGCTGAATGTGGAGAGCGTATTGCTCTCCGCATTCAGCGATGTCTGTCGGACATGATCCGCTGATCGGATTTGCCTAAACATCAATCAATTGCCTTGAAACTTGGCACAAACTCAGTTTTTCACTTTCAAAACCTATCCAAGAAGTTTCATGGTATTTGGTTTCCCACAAGGCAAATAAGTGACATTAAGTTTGTTTTTTTGGGAGCTTAATGTGTCTTAACGTACAAAATTGAACTTAGATGTTAACCAATTTCCCCCAAACTGCTCACAATACATTAATCTATCTATTCAAACATATTCTGAAAAATTTAGGACATGTGATAAAACATAGCAAAAGTTATTTACATTAAACCATTTTTTTACAATCCTAAAACATTTAGTGGCAAATTTATCAAAGCTTCAATTGATAATACGATGGAATCCGCTAGAATCTCACATCATATCTGATACAAATGGAATCCGCCGTAATTATTGTCAAGATCGTCAAATGTTGAAGTGCGTGACATAATATACCCTCCCGCGATCCCAATCTGATGCAAATCGATGCTTGCGTCATCCCAGATGTTTTGAATACACATTCAACTCTATATGACCCTTTTTCCAATTTACCGAACATTTAACAGGTACACTTGCGTCTATTCCAGCGCAGCATACCAATCTTTCAAACTGCTACCCTTGAGGCCACGGATGCCATAGAAATCAATTGGAGTCTGAAAACACAGGAAGGTTATGTTCGATTTCTGCAAGACGATAAAGCATATTAGATAATAAAAGTAAATTATAAACTTTATTATATATTTATATGTTATATCTTTGTCTATAATTACAAAGCAAGAGCACAATATTATTGCTCCAAACTTGGTGCACTAGTAGATATAGAGATAAAAATTAAATAAATACATAACATAATATAGCTAACTTCCTTTTTATATTTTTTTTGGATAAATCTATATACACCATGTTTAAGGCATGTAATACAAGTCCCACTCACCACTTCACACCAAATTTGATGCAACACTTTTCGCACCAAATATGACGCAATACTCCTAGACAACCCACACATTGTTTTCCACCACTTTTGATAGGGATATGCATAATCACATGATTTATGACATCAGCTAATCAAATTTAAATATACATTGTATAGTATCACTAACGAATAAAATTGCTCGATACTTGTGTCATTGATCACCCATCAGAACTTGTAAGTGCTATCTGTTACATTGTGTATTATACTTTGAAAGTATGTATATGCGTAATTAGTATTAAAGATAAACATTGATGCTGACATTAGGACACACAATGTAATATTCTAGACAATGATTTTAAAATTTGAATGATGTTTGATTCAATATAATCTTAAACTGATAGCTCAAAGGGATAGCCCACCTAACATTAAACTGTCATGATTCAGATACAGCAGAAATTAAAATCACCTCTTTACTGTCATGCTATTTTTAGTGTATTTCTTCCTTCTCTTGAATTTCATTTTCATTAAGAAATGTCATCTTATATGCCAGACGATTTTATAACATCTGTGTAGGGGTGGTTTTTAAAATTAGATTGCAATCCAGAGGGGTTACACAGGTACAGAGAGAAAACTGGCCCTGCTCTTAAAATATCCATTGATTGTAAATAAATACATATGATACCATGATGACATGTTATATTCACAATTATTCCTGCTCAGAATAATAATACATTTACACTATATACATATATTGGTATAAATAAACACAGAGACATGAAAGACAACATTGTTTAGAACAAAAAAAGGAATTTAGGGACATGTAAATATGTTTGCAAAAGATTTCTGACATAACACACACACTCACACACACACACATATATATATATATATATATATATATATATATATATATATATATATATATATATATATATATATATATATATATATATATATATGCAAATTATGACACTTAGGGAAGTCTCCCTATGTGTGATGTGGGAATCCAGGCATGGGCCCATTGCTCAGTGTGCCTAGAGGGATATGTCCGCACCTCACTGACGAGGCCCACAATAGGCCAAAACGTACGTCTGGGGTTTTGCTGTATCTCTCGTTCAGAGAGGGATTGCCTGGTATTTCGGGGATGGGCTGTACTGTGAAGTCAGGATCAGACTGATATGCTTCAGGAAAGTTCTCTGTGAAAGGCACATGTTGGGCAAAAAGAGGCTGCTTCTTGAGTGGTAACTAGCCATAGAACAAGCTATTATGCTATTGTTCGTTCTCAGGTTGAGCGCTTCTCTAAGGAAAAACCTAAATAACTGCAACATTGATGACTGTTAGTTAAAGGGGCACTAAACCCACATTTTTTCTTTCATGATTCAGATAGAGAATACAATTTTAAACAACTTTCCAATTTACTTCTATTATCTAATTTGCTTAATTTGTTAGATATCCTTTGCTGAAGAAAGAGCAATGCACATGGGAGAGCCAATCACATGAGGCATCTATGTGCAGCAACCAATCAGCAGCTATTGAGCATATCTAGATATGCTTTTCAGCAAAGAATATCAAGGGAATAAAACAAATTAGATAATAGAAGTAAATTAGAAAGATGTTTAAAATTGCATTCTCTTTCTAAATCATGAAAGAAATTTTTTGGGTGTAATGTCCCTTTAACAACAGTCTGATGCTCATCGCACCATACTTGACGCATATGTTTTTTACGTGTTTTTTTTATAAATAAGAGCATTGTATGTGGATCCGCGGCAGCGATGTCTGGCGAGCATATTGATGCCTGCGAACGCACCGAGATTGACGCTTTGATAAATAAGCCCCCATATGTTTTACGATTGTAAAAAAACTGTTAAATGTAAATAACTTTTGGTATGTTTTATCAAATGTCCTGAAAATTTTAGAATATGTTTGAATCCATAGATTAATGTATTGTGGGACGTTTGGGGGAAATTGGTTAACATCTAAGTTAAGATCTGGTTAAGATCTGAGTTCAATTTTGTACGTTAAGCCACATTAAGCTCCCCAAAAAACAAGCTTAATGTCACTCATTTGCCTTGTGGAATTCCAAAATCCATGAAACTTCTAGGATAGGCTTGGATAGTGAAAATCTTGGGTTGTGCAGAATTATGCAGCAATTGATTAACATTTGGCCACTTTTTTTACTCATTAAGCCACATTAAGCTCCCCAAAAAACAAGCTTAATGTCACTCATTTGCCTTGTGGGACACCAAAATCCATGAAACTTCTAGGATAGGTTTGGAAAATGACAAACTGAGTTTGTGCCAAGTTTCAAGGCAATTGATTGATGTTTAGGTGAATTTTGGTACATTAAGCTCTTTTTACATTAAGCTGCTCACATTAAATGTTTTAGGATTGTAAAAAAAATGTTAAATGCGAATAACTTTTGTTATGTTTTATCAAATATCCTGAAATTTTCAGAATATGTTTGAATAGATAGATTAATATATTGTGAGAAGTTTGGGGGAAATTGGTTAAGATCTAAGTTCAATTTTGTACGTTAAGCCACATTAAGCTCCCCAAAAAAACAAGCTTAATGTCACTCATTTGCCTTGTGGGAAACCAAATACCATGACACTTCTAGGATAGGTTTGGAAAGTGACAAACTGAGTTTGTGCCAAGTTTCAAGGCAATTGATCGATGTTTAGGTGAATTTTGGTACATTAAGCTCTTTTTACATTAAGTCTCTCTCTCTCTCTCTCTCTCTCTCTCTCTCTCTCTCTCTCTCTCTCTCTCTCTCTCTCTCTCTCTCTCTCTCTCTCTCTCTCTCTCTCTCTCTCTCTCTCTCTCTCTCTCTCTCTCTCTCTCTCTCTCTCTCTCTCTCTCTCTCTCTCTCTCTCTCTCTCTCTCTCTCTCTCTCTCTCTCTCTCTCTCTCTCTCTCTCTCTCTCTCTCTCTCTCTCTCTCTCTCTCTCTCTCTCTCTCTCTCTCTCTCTCTCTCTCTCTCTCTCTCTCTCTCTCTCTCTCTCTCTCTCTCTCTCTCTCTCTCTCTCTCTCTCTCTCTCTCTCTCTCTCTCTCTCTCTCTCTCTCTCTCTCTCTCTCTCTCTCTCTCTCTCTCTCTCTCTCTCTCTCTCTCTCTCTCTCTCTTTTATATTGTAAGGTTCTTGTATTTAATAACATATGCATTAAGGTTAAAATTATTGATGTATGATGATTATTGCATTTTTTATATAATCTCATAACAAGCCCTGAGTGGAGAAAAATGTGGGTTGATTTGGACCTTAGTATGATGTATTATTTTTGATATGCTTATTTTTCGAAAATAAAGAAAAAATTAAATGGCAAAAAAAAATTTTTTCTAGTGATTTTGTTGCTATCTACAAATAATATGTTTTGAGAATTTGAGTGACAACAGGACAGGCCTCTCCCCAAAACCCTAATTTCATTATCTATTAGGGTATGGGAGGAGAGATTGAAAATCCCCTTTTTTAATTTTTCTGTTTGGATGGGTTTTCCCTGTTCCTCTTCCTTTGTCAATTGTCTGTTCTTTTTTTGTGGGGCATTTACATGAATTGAAATGAACATTCATTTAATATTGCAAACCATTTATCTTACAATTCTGTATAATTTTTAAAAGATTTTTTTTTTTTATATGCATAGACCTCTAGGGATTTGACTTTTTTCTTTATACTTCTTAAGAGTATCCAAAAGCCTACCAATAATGATGTTCTGTTTTTAATAGATCCCATAACTTCATAGATAATTGTCTAATGGATCTGTTATGGTTGGAATTTGGATTCTCATTGTATTTAAGATCTTTCTGGGTCAATAAATTCCTCATATTTAGGGCCAGATTACCAGTGTAGCGTTATTTAACTCTCCTGCTAGTGCTCTAAGTTTGCTAGAAGTAAGCTTTTTGCGTGCGTCGTGTAGCGCCTGTAAGTTAAAAGTAAAGAGTTTTTGCTCGTGCGCTAAGCAGATGCACAATAAAAGCTTAAAGTGAATGTCAACTCAACCATACCCGTTTACGCCATATGTTAAATCAAAACAATTTAGGGGGACTTTCATTCATCGTTTTTGCAGGTCTTAAAATTGAAAGTAGAAAAATACCTTATAATATTGTTTTTTCGAGCGCGCTTTCTCCACCCGCCATTAAGTCCCTCTTTTTGTGGTTGATTGACATCAATGATTTCCAATATTTTTCCCCCCAGGGCGTTCAACCCCTTTTTTTCAACGTCATGTGCTTTTTCTGTGCATGAGTTACATGAGAATCTCCTTTTTCTGAAGCAATGCGCGTCCACGAAATACGCATGCTCTATAGATACAACATAGACTCCTTGTGTACATATACTGTCAGCTCTGCCTGCCGGAGTAACTGTGCCTGGGATTCTTACACAATAGGCTCCCTCTCTGTCATGGGGATATACAGAAGTGCAGCGTTCACTCGGGTAATATAGCTGTAAAGTAGCCCACCCGGTGGCTTTCGCTGATTGGCTGGAAATTGGCTGAAATACATACGCAGATTGTGTACATCGGTTTTGAACGCATGCACATAGTAAGGGCGCATAGTAAGGGCTCCACGGGTGCGCGCTTCAGAGATTAACAAAGAAGTGCCGGATGGGAGGAGTTCCATCTCAAACCGGAGCTAAGTTATTTTTTCAAATAGATAAAAAAAAAAATTATAAACCATTTCTAAAGTTAGTGATTTGAATAGCGAAGTGTTAAAGTAGTGTTAGGAGGCTTCAGGAGTTGAAAACTTGACATTCCCTTTAAGTTAGGATATCACGTGTGGGTTATAGGATTCCCCCATAGAAGCCAATGGAGCAAAAAAGGTGGGGGGAAAAAGCTAACACTGACTTACGCGTAAACCACGATCGCATATTCTCAAGTGCGCTAACCTGACATGAAAATATTAATATTTCACATTCCAATGTTCTTCATATAGCAGAATATGTTCTAATTATTTATAAATACATATATATATATATATAGGATGGTATTTTGGAACAATATATATCTATACCTATATATATATATATGATTATATTGAATATAGGTATAGATATCTACAGATATATTTATATTGGAATATCTATTTCTATTTAAAAATATATCCTATATAATAAAAGGCCAAGTGTGTTTGTCCGAAGCTGTCATGCGCAGTAGAGACTGCGCGCAAGGACAAACACACCTGGCCTTCCAACTGACCTGGCATCTGGCGTGTGGTGGAGTGGGCATGGCCGGGCGGGTGTGACGTGGGCGAGGCCCGGGCATGACATGGGCGGGGCCGGGCATGATGTGGACGGGGCGGGACGCGGGTGGGGCCAGATGGGGATTGCAGAGACAGAGAGCTCTAAAGAGGGGGATAGAGAGAGCAGAAGAGGGGGGTATAAAGAGAGGGAGAGAGTGCACAAATAAGAGGGGGGAGAGTGCACAAAAGAGAGGGGAGAGAGAGCAAAAAAGAGGGGGGAGAGAGAGCGCAAAAGAGAGGGGGGAGAGATCACAAAAGAGAGGGGGAGAGAGCGCAAAAGAGAGGGAGAGAGTGCACAAAAGAGAGGGAGGAGAGAGCACAAAAGAGATGGGGAGAGAGCACAAAAGAGAGGGGGAGAGAGCGCAAAAGAGAGGGGGAGAGAGCGCAAAAGAGAGGGGGAGAGACTGCAAAAGTGAGGGGGAGAGAGCACAAAAGAGAGGGGGAGAGATCGCAAAAGAGAGGGGGAGAGAGAGAGAGGGAGAGAGAGAGCAAACGAGAGGAGAGAGAGAGCAAACAAGAGGAGAGAGAGAGCAAACGAGAGGGGGAAGAGAGAGAGAGCAAAAGAGAGGGAGAGAGACAGCAAAAGAGGGGGAGAGAGCAAAAGAGAGGGGGAGAGAGAGCAAAAGAGAGGGGGAGAGAGACAGCAAAAGAGGGGGAGAGAGACAGCAAAAGAGAGGGGGAGAGAGAAAGCAAAAGAGAGGGGGGAGAGAGAGAGAGTAAAAGAGAGGGGAGAGAGAGAGAGCAAAAGAGAGAGCAAAAGAGAGGGGGGATAAAGAGAGAGCAAGGGGTGGGACCTCTGTACTGCAAAAAATGGCCTGTGTACACAGGCTTTAGGACTAGTAGAACATATTCTGCTATTTGCAGAACATTGGAATGTGAAATATTTACAGTAAATACACAGTTTAACACTTCTAAAAGGGACAGTAAAGTCTTAATTAGACATTCATGATTTAGACAGAGAATACAATTTTAAACATCTTTCCAATTTACTTCTATTATTTAATTTGCTTCCTTCTCTTGATATCCTTTGCTAAAAGGTTTAGGTAAGCCCAGGAGCAGCAAAAAACCTAGGTTTTAGCTGCTGATTGGTGGCTGCATAGATATACCAATTGTCATTGGCTCACACATGTGTTCACTTAGAAACCAGTAGTACATTGCTGCTTCTTCAACAAATGATACCAAGAGAATTAAACCAATTTGATAATAGAAGTAAACTGGAAATTTATTTAAAATTGTATGTTCTACCTGAAACATGAAATAAAAAAAGTTTGGGTTTCAAGTCCCTTTAAATAAGAATATTGCATACATATGATTTTACATGTTTTCATCTACTTAAAGGGGTATGGAATCCAAATTTTCTTTCATGAGTCAGATAGAGCATGCAATTATTAGAAACTTTCTAGTTTACTTCAATTATCAATTTTTCTTTGCTGTTTTGGTATCTTTATTTAAAAAAGCAGGAATAATAAGCTTAGGAGCCACCTCATTTTTGGTTCTCTGATTGGTGGCTACATTTATATCTTTAAAGGGATATAAAACAGTGCTCCTTTATTTTAAAATACGTTAAATCAAAATACACATACAAAGAAACATATTGTGTTAAAACAGTAAATAACTTACTTTTTTTTGTTGCAAAATGAGCATTTAGAAAATCTGAGTGTAGCCACTGCCCTTTGTGAGATAAGGGAGCTACCATTATAGAACTTAAAGGGACAGTCTACACCTTAGTCATCTTAAAGTCTTAAGGCTGTGACATAGTGATGTCGCGAACCTAAAAATTTGGGTTCGCGAACGGCGAACGTGAACTTCTGTAAATGTTCGCGAACGGGAGAACAGGGCGAACCGCCTTAGACTTCAATAGGCAGGCGAATTTTAGAATCCACAGGGACTCTTTCTGGCCACAATAGTGATGGAAAAGTTGTTTCAAGGGACTAACACCTGGACTGTGGCATGCCCGAGGGGGATCCATGGCAAAACTCCCATGGAAAATTACATAGTTGATGCAGAGTCTGGTTTTAATCCATAAAGGGCATAAATCACCTAACATTCCTAAATTGTTTGGAATAACGTGCTTTAAAACATCAGGTATGATGTTGTATCGATCAGGTAGTGTAAGGGTTACGCCCGCTTCACAGTGCACAGTGTAGGTGATATACCTGCCCTGACCATGCTTTGCAGACCAGGTATCAGTGGTCAGATGGACCCTTGCCCCAACACTGTGTGCCAGACATGCCATTATAGCAGACTTATATGGCTTTGGCGTTGCTTTTTGGTAATTAGAAGGCTGCTAAATCCCACTGCGCACCACACGTGTTTTATGCCCAGCAGTGAAGGGGTTAATTAGGGAGCATGTAGGCCGTTTGTAGAGTTAATTTTAGCTTAAGTGTAGTAGACAACCCAAAGTATTGATCTAGGCCCATTTTGGTATATTTCATGCCACCATTTCACCGCCAAATGCGATCAAATAAATAAAAATTGTTCACTTTTTCACAAACTTTAGGTTTCTCACAGAAATTATTTACAAACAACTTATGTAATTATGGCATAAATGGTTGTAAATGCTTCTCTGGGATCCCCTTTGTTCAGAAATAGCAGACTTATATGGCTTTGGAGTTGCTTTTTGGTAATTAGAAGGCTGCTAAATGCCACTGCGCACCACACATGTTTTATGCCCAGCAGTGAAGGGGTTAATTAGGGAGCATGTAGGCAGCTTGTAAAGTTAATTTTAGCTTAAGTGTAGTGTAGTAGACAACCCAAAGTATTGATCTAGGCCCATTTTGGTATATTTCATGCCACCATTTCACCGCCAAATGCGATCAAATAAAAAAAAATTGTTCACTTTTTCACAAACTTTAGGTTTCTCACAGAAATTATTTACAAACAACTTATGCAATTATGGCATAAATGGTTGTAAATGCTTCTCTGGGATCCCCTTTGTTCAGAAATAGCAGACTTATATGGCTTTGGCGTTGCTTTTTGGTAATTAGAAGGCTGCTAAATGCCACTGCGCACCACACGTGTTTTATGCCCAGCAGTGAAGGGGTTAATTAGGGAGCATGTAGGCAGCTTGTAGAGTTAATTTTAGCTTAAGTGTAGTGTAGTAGACAACCCAAAGTATTGATCTAGGCCCATTTTGGTATATTTCATGCCACCATTTCACCGCCAAATGCGATCAAATAAAAAAAAATTGTTCACTTTTTCACAAACTTTAGGTTTCTCACAGAAATTATTTACAAACAACTTATGCAATTATGGCATAAATGGTTGTAAATGCTTCTCTGGGATCCAATTTGTTCAGAAATAGCAGACTTATATGGCTTTGGCGTTGCTTTTTGGTAATTAGAAGGCTGCTAAATGCCACTGCGCACCACACGTGTTTTATGCCCAGCAGTGAAGGGGTTAATTAGGGAGCATGTAGGCAGCTTGTAGAGTTAATTTTAGCTTAAGTGTAGTGTAGTAGACAACCCAAAGTATTGATCTAGGCCCATTTTGGTATATTTCATGCCACCATTTCACTGCCAAATGCGATCAAATAAAAAAAAATTGTTCACTTTTTCACAAACTTTAGGTTTCTCACAGAAATTATTTACAAACAACTTATGCAATTATGGCATAAATGGTTGTAAATGCTTCTCTGGGATCCCCTTTGTTCAGAAATAGCAGACTTATATGGCTTTGGCGTTGCTTTTTGGTAATTAGAAGGCTGCTAAATGCCACTGCGCACCACACATGTTCTATGCCCAGCAGTGAAGGGGTTAATTAGGGAGCATGTAGGCAGCTTGTAGAGTTAATTTTAGCTTAAGTGTAGTGTAGTAGACAACCCAAAGTATTGATCTAGGCCCATTTTGGTATATTTCATGCCACCATTTCACCGCCAAATGCGATCAAATAAAAAAAAAATGTTCACTTTTTCACAAACTTTAGGTTTCTCACAGAAATTATTTACAAACAACTTATGCAATTATGGCATAAATGGTTGTAAATGCTTCTCTGGGATCCCCTTTGTTCAGAAATAGCAGACTTATATGGCTTTGGAGTTGCTTTTTGGTAATTAGAAGGCTGCTAAATGCCACTGCGCACCACACGTGTTTTATGCCCAGCAGTGAAGGGGTTAATTAGGGAGCATGTAGGCAGCTTGTAGGGTTAATTTTAGCTTAAGTGTAGTGTAGTAGACAACCCAAAGTATTGATCTAGGCCCATTTTGGTATATTTCATGCCACCATTTCACCTCCAAATGCGATCAAATAAAAAAAAACTTAAATTTTTTCGCAATTTTAGGTTTCTCACTGAAATTATTTACAAACAGCTTGTGCAATTATGGCACAAATGGTTGTAAATGCTTCTCTGGGATCCCCTTTGTTCAGAAATAGCAGACATATATGACTTTGGCGTTGCTTTCTGGTAATTAGAAGGCCGCTAAATGCTGTTGCGCATCACACGTGTATTATGGCTAGCAGTGAAGGGGTTAATTAGGTAGTTTGTAGGGAGCTTGCAGGGTTAATTTTAGCTTTAGTGTTGAGATCAGCCTCCCACCTGAAACATCAGACACCCTGATCCCTCCCAAACAGCTCCCTTCCTTCCCCCACCCCACAATTGTCCCCGCCATCTTAAGTACTGGCAGAAAGTCTGCCAGTACTAAAATAAAAGGTTTTTTAATTTATTTTTCTTAGCATATTTACATATGCTGTGGTGTAGCATCCCCCCTTAGCCCCCAACCTCCCTGATCCCCCCCAAAACAGCTCTCTAACCCTCCCCATCTGCCTTATTGGCGGCCATCTTGGGTACTGGCAGCTGTCTGCTATTATTTCACAGTCAAAAAAGTGTTTTTTTTTTTTAAATGTACACTACTGTTACACCAGATATGAGTGGTGGCACTGGGCAAGTGGGCACAGTATACGCTGTAAGCCTGACAAACACGCTGGCAGGCAATCAACTGCAATTAGATTACACAGGGAAAAAAAAGAAAAAAGCAGACTGATGTTCTAGCCCTTAAAAGGGCTTTTTGGGGTGCTGTCCTTACAGCAGAGATCAGATGAGTCCTTCAGGACTGTAGTGGACACTGAATACACTAGCCTAGCTATCGATTTCTCTATTCAATCAGCAGCAGCTACACTGTCCCTCCTCTTACTAAGAATGCAGCTTCCAAATGAATCTAAAATGGATGCTGTCCAGGAGGTGGGAGGGTCTGGGAGGGAGGGTCTGCTGCTGATTGGCTGTAATGTGTCTTCTGACTGTGAGGTACAGGGTCAAAGTTTACTCAATGATAACGAATAGGGGCGGATCGGACATCGCATATGTTCGCCCGCCGCGGCGAACACGAACATGCTATGTTCGCTGGGAACTATTCGCCAGCGAACTATTCGCGACATCACTACTGTGACACACTGCAAGCGATGTGGCGCGCAGCGTGTACATGCGGCTGTGCGCGCTCAGTGTGTCCTGCCTTTTTATCTCTGAGCACTCTGCTGCGTCAGGTCGTGTAGCTGATAGGGTTGCCAGCTGTCCTTCAAAAAAATACTGGACAGCCAAAATGATAAGGTGGGGGAGTCGAAGCGTGGTAGGGTCTTGTTGCAGAGAAAAAGGCACACAAATTATATATATATATATAAATATATATGTGTGTGTATATATATATATATATATATATATATAATATATATATATATATATATATATATATATATATATATATATATATATATATATATATAGATAATATATATAGATAATATATATATAATATATATATATATATATATATAAATATATATATATATATATATATATATATATAAAATATATATATATAAATATATATATATATATAAATATATATATATATATATATATATATATATATAAATAAATATATATAGATGGATAGATAATAAATATATATTGTATGAATAGATATATATATAAAATAAATATGTATATAATTGTCTGGGTGATGGTGATGATATAATAACATTTATTTAAAAAGACTGAGAGTGACTGAGACATACCTCATTGTTGTATTAATCATGTAAGAGTTAACTGAGTCTCACTCTCAGTCCCTGGCTGCTTCAATGGATTATGTTGATAAGGACTCAGTCACACTGTCTATTCCCTTCCCTTGGCTGGGCAGTGGATACACTGGACAGGCACACACTAATTTAATTTCTTGCTGGCTCAGAGTCAGACTCAGACAGCACTGTGCACAGCGGTCAGCTCAGTACTCAGTCCCTGCAGGATACAGACTGAGATGAGAGCCGGTCTTCTAGCTATATTGTGTTGTGACGTCACGTGACCCGCGCAATCGACGTCCGACACAGCGCAGTCAGAAGACCATTACAAGTTACACAGGCAGATATCACAGATGGGTGGCAGGCAGGCAGCGCGCAGAGGGCCCGACCGCAACTCTGGCTCTGCACACTGTCAGGATGATGATAATATGATCTGATCAGCTGGACAGCTGAGCAGAGCCTGAGTTGGCATGGGCTGACAGAATTTAGTAAAAAAATTTTAAAGAAAAATTACCGTGTCTACCTAAGGCTATGTCCGGTATTTTAAAAATAAAATTACCGGGCAAAAGCCTGAAATACCGGACAGTCCGGTCTAATAACGGACACCTGGCAACCCTAGTAGCTGAGCGCTCAGAGATGAAATATTTGATTTTCAGAAGCAATGCAACATGGAGCGAAGCAGCTGCTTCTCCTCGCGCCGCATCGCTTGCAGTGTGTCACAGCCTTTAATATCTGAGCGCTCAGCTACGCTACCTGACGCAGCAGAGTGCTCAGAGATGAAAAGGCAGGACACACTGAGCGAGCACAGCCGCATGTACACGCTGCGCACTGCTCCGCTTGCAGTGTGTCACAGCATTTAGATTAAGCTGCAAATAGTCTCCTGCCAGGCTCTGTCCACTGATGACATCACGATCTTGGCTGCATCTAGGCACACATTCAACAAGTTAGCCTTTTGTGATTGGATGCCATATGTAGCCCAGATCATGATGTCATCAGTGGGCTGAACTTGGCAGCCATTTCAAACTGGCCAGAAACTTTATTCATTTTAAAATAACTTTTTTGATTGTTCCTGCTGCATGATATAAAAAGAGTGCAGGAGGCTATTTGCAGCTTAATCTAAAGGTAAGACTTTAAGATGACTAAGGTGTAGACTGTCCCTTTAAGTTCTACTGTTTCTTCCTGTCACATGATTTTTGCAGCAAAAGATCTCTACTGAACATGGCCAAAAAACTGACTTCCTGTTGTTGGTGCATATGTCTGCTACTGCACATGTATCCTGTAAGCAGACATCCCAACTCTCCCTGAAGTTCAGGGAGTCTCCCTGATTGTAATAGCGGCTCCCTGATGCCAGCAAAAGGAATGCAATCTCCCTGAAACTCCAAGTACCATGATCCAATGTGGTCCAAATCCAGAAAAGTGTTTCTTTAAGGAATGCCTTTAGTTGCTGGGATGTTAGAGAACCCTCAAACATGCATCAGTAACAAAAAAGCCCCCGCTGATTTTAATAAAATAAAACACAAATACTACCTTATTTATTGCACGTAATTAAACTTCGTATTCTAAAATATTTAAGCATTCAACAAGTGTACGATCACTGAAAATAGTTTTGTTGTATGTGGTTGTGCAATAAAGCTACTTTTTTAATGTGACTTTAGTGGGAAGCTACTTCAATGATAAGTCTCTACCTTATCTAGGGTTTCAAGGTCTCCAATATATAACTGGGAGGGGGGCAGGGGGTGGCGACGCAGTAGCGGGAGAAGCCACCTCCTTGAAATGGGTTTTTGCAGGTTGGGATGTCTGTGTAAGTAGGGTTGCCACCTCAGCCATGTTTTCCTGGACACTTATGAGTTATACATGCTGCAGGGTGTGCAGGTAGGAACATGAATTTCAACTCTGGGCAGCACACAAATAGTGACACCAAACAGCACTATTCATATTCCTCTCTGTACACCCTGCAGCATGTGTAACTCATAAGTGTCCAGGAAAACATGGCCGAGGTGGCAACCCTACCTGTAAGTAGTTTTTTTTGTAGTTTGTTCTTTACCACATCTTATATTATGCAGTTTAAGGTAATGACTCACACTATAAATAATAATCATAATGGTAGCAAGAATCAGAATATTATTGAAAAAAATTGACAATTTCAGTAGTAGTCAGGGCCGCCACTAGGGGGTGAAAAGGGTGGCTCCAGTTAGGGGTTAGGTGCCATTAGTACCTTTAGGTTAGGCAATGGCACCCTGGTTTAGGCACTCCTCACATACCTCTGCTGACCACCACTGACATCCACATCAGAAACTTAGTCAGGTGTGTTGTTATTAGATACTAGGGTCCCTTTAAGATGCTAGTGTCTTTTTTTATTCCACTATGCCAGAAATGAAAGAAATTTCAGTTTTTACATGGTTTTATTATTGTTTTATTTATTTTAATCTCAAAATCCCAAAACGTGTTTACATAATGATTGGTTTTATCTCATTAGTCAGCCTGTACTACCTGAAAACCTATTTTCCTTGTTTAAACATCATATCTAAGCTATTCAAACACACACAGATGAACACAAACTCGCACACACCAACATACATACACCCACTACACACTTATACACACACACATGCATGCATGCACATGCACACACACACTATACAACTACACATACCCACATGCAATCACATGTACACACACAAACGCATACAAACACTTACATACACACAAACACACACACAAATACATACTTATACGCATACAAACACTTACATACAAACACACACACACTATAGGCATTTGTGTTTTCAATTCTATTTAAAAAGATACTGATTTCTTGTATGTTCTTAAAAAATTTTATTGTATAAATTAAAATTTTTGAGTCTGATGTGCACCTTTGTCTTTGTGTGTGTGTTTGTATGTCAAGTGTGTATCTGTATGTCTGTGAGTGGGTGTTTCTGGGTGTGTGTGGCTGTGGTATGTATGTTGCTTCCTTTACACTCTAGAACATGCACACATTTTAGTCACTTACACAAAATTTGCACAAGTGAAAGGGGGGAGGGGCAATCAATGGTTTAGTAAGGGGACCACAAATTCTAGTGGCGGCCCTGGTAGTAGTAGTTACATTGAATTGTCTTTAGGAAGAGGTGGTATTTATACATTAGTCATTTTTTACCACCTCTTCTGATAGGCACTTCAAGGTAATGACTACTACTGTAAATAATGTTAAGAAGAATGAGAAAATCAGAATAATAAAAAAATGAACATTGATTTTCAGTAGTAATACATTGAACTGTTTTTTTAACCTTAAATTAAACAAATGCAACAATTACATGTTCTAACTCATCAGAGCGTGTCAATTTTGCATGATTGATCCTAGCTCACAATGTGTGTTTAACCCCTTCATAACGGTTAAAAATATATTTACATCTCTAGAGCAAATATCATTCCAACTCCCAAGCAGGTCACAGCCAGTGAGCCATTCTAGAGCGTCAGTCATATGTAGCAGGGGTTAAACAAATCATAAACCTACCTAGGATCAGTATTATGAAAATGCCAATTCATTACAGTGTATAAGTTTTGCTTTAGAATGTTTATTTGGTGATTTTGTATAATTTTGTTTTAAAATTATTTTTATATTGTTGTAAAGATTGTCTAAAGGAAATTCTGTTATGTGTTAAAAAAAACCCACTGTTAACTTCACTCTAAAACCTCATTGTTTTGTGGCTGAGCGTTCCTATAATTGTAGGCTAGAATTTACAAGAATGGGTTAAAATATGTATATGCTTTGTTCACTGTAAAGATTAAACTTCTCTCACCAGTGTACTCTGGACTGCAGACAACATTTCTGCCAAAGGGAGGTGACTAAAAAAATGTAATGTATCTCTCGTGCTGATGTTTGTGTAACACACACGCAAAACTGCTTGAAGTCTGAAAAATGTCTTATCGCTCAGGCTCCAGTAAACTTATATTTTTTGTGAACGGAAGGAAGGTAAGAGGCATCTTTTAGGTTTTATTCTTTTTTCACTCCCTTAGTGCTGTGTGCTTAGTTAAAGTGACATTATACACTCATTTTGTCTTTGCATAAATGTTTAGTAGATGATCTATTTATAAAGCCCTTAAAGTTTGTTTTTTAAAAAATGTATAATTTTGCTTATTTTTAAAGAACATTGCTCTGATTTTCAGACTCCTAACCAAGCCCCAAAGTTTTATTTGAATACCGTCAGCTACCTTCTCCAGCTTGCTCCTGTTTGTGTAAAGGGTCTTTTCATATGCAAAAGAAGGGAGAGGGGGGAGTGTCTTATTTCCCACTTGCAGTGGGCTTTCCAACTGCCTTTTCAACAGAGCTAAACTGAAAGCTTCTAAGTAAGTTTTTAAACCATTTTATACTGGATTTTTATATCAGTATCTGTGCATCTTATTCTTTATAGTAGTGTCTATTACATGCAGTTATATGAAAATGAGTGTATACTGTCCCTTTAACTTGAAGAAACTGGAAATATTAGCAAAAATGAAATAATACAAGCAAAGGAACTGAAGAGCTGAAAACCTCAGTTCATAAGACAGTGAAGAAAATATTAACAATCTTTTGTTTTCTTTCCCTTTTGAGTTATTTCTCTAGGATATTTGAAACTTTAAATCTGTTAATTTTTAAATACTAGGATCTTTAACTTTTGCATTTTTGGTCGGAAAAAAGTACATATATACTGTACATCCTTTTTCACTATTTATATTTATAAATTGTATTTGTTATTAACCTGATTAAGATGGAATGTAGTTCCTTAGTTTCCATGGTTATTAGTAAATGGAGAAGTGTTTTATTTGCAGTCATGTATTTTGTTTTGCATAAAAAAGGGGGCGCCACATAGTGTGATACATTTTACGCATCTTCATAATGCATTTGCCTGATGAAACAGTTAAGTGCTAAGAATTGTGTTGTGTTAAAGGGACATTGTACACTAGATTTGTCTTTGCATAAATGTTTTGTAGGTCATCCATTTATATAGCCCTTCTGGGAGTGTTTTTATAACAATGTATAGTTTTGCTTATTTTTTAATAACATTGTGATGATTTTAAGACTACTGCTGGTTCTTGTTTGTTATCTGTCATTTCATATGCAGGGGAGGTAAGGATGGGCTGTGTGAAGCTGGCCCCCCCACAATTGGCACAAATAAAAAATCCACTGTGTTTCGTTAGTGCTACGTTTGTGCTGTTTTGTGCCACAAAAATTAAGATTTGTGCTACTTTTATTTTTAAGATAATAGCAATTGTTTTTTGAGTTATTACAGATTAAATAAAGGTCACCAAAGGTCACTCAGCCCCCCTACAACAGCCAAATGACATGAAACCTACCTGGTTGGTTAGTGTTATGTATGTGCTGGTTTGTGCCATTTAAATCTCCGTTCTATCTCGTTTTGTTTTTGACTTATTAGCGATTTAATAAAGGTCACCCAGCCCCCCTACAGCAGCCAAAACACATGAAACCGGCTGGTTGGTTTGTGCTGTGTTTGTGCCGGTTTGTGCAGTTAAATTTTTTATTTGTGCTGCTTTGTTTTTTTTTTTGTTATAACAGTTTGCACTCCAGGGGCAAGATTACATATGTGGCGTCGGGTGCAAAACCCGGGGTAGACAATTTTTAGTTGGATCTAGTGATCACATCTATGGCGTCGCATACAAATTACGTGCGTTTATTTCACACGTCGCCCGCAGTTTTTGCTCCCATAAACTAACATAGAACCGGCGTATTGAGTTGGTATCACAAATTCAGCGCAAGGACTTACGCAGCGAGAATGGAGACATTTTGCTCCATTTTAACCTTGTCGCGCAATATCAACCCCCAATACGCCATCCCCTACAGCAATAACTGATAACTTTATTAACCCCTAATCCGCCAACCCCCACATCGCAAAGTACCTAATAAAGTTAATAAACCCTAATCCGCCACCCCCCACAAGACAAAGTACCTAATAAAGTTATTAACCCCTAATTCATCAAACCCCTCACTTTGCAAAGTACCTAATTAACCTTAACACCTAAACCGCCAACCCCCACAATGCAAACGACCTAATTAACCTATTAACACCTAAACTGCCAACCCCCCACAACGCAAAGTATTAAACTAATAACTAAGCCCCCTAACCTAACACCCCCTAAGTTAACAACCAATTACAATACACTAACATAAAATAAACATTATAAAATAATAAATATTTACAAAAAAACTAAATTACTTTAAAAACCATAACATTACTGAAAAAACCTACCCTTACTCAAAATAAAAAAGTACACTTAAAAATAACTAAAATTACAAAAAAACTAAAAAGCTAAGATTACAAAAAATAACAAACTAACGCCTAGATTTAGAGTTCTGCGTTAGCCGTCAAAAGCAGCGTTAAGGGGTCCTAACGCTGCTTTTGGCCGCCCGCTGGTATTTAGAGTCAGCCAGGAAAGGGTCTAACGCTAACTTTCAAGCTGCGACTTTTCCATACTGCAGATCCCCTTACGCCAATTGCGTATCCTATCTTTTCAATGGGATCTTCCTAACGCCGGTATTTAGAGTCTTGGCTGAAGTGAGCAGTAGACCCTCTACCGACAAGACTCCAGCCGCAGAAAAAAGTCAGTAGTTAAGAGCTTTCTGGGCTAACGCCGGTTTATAAAGCTCTTAACTACTGTGCTCTAAAGTACACTAACACCCATAAACTACCTATGTACCCCTAAACCGAGGTCCCCCCACATCGCCGCCACTATAATAATTTTTTTTAACCCCTAATCTGCTGACCGCACACCGCCGCCACCTACATTATCCCTATGAACCCCTAATCTGCTGCCCCTAACATCGCCGACACCTATATTATATTATTAACCCCTAATCTGCCCCCCCCCACGTCGCCACTACCTACCTACACTTATTAACCCCTAATCTGCCGACCGGACCTCACCGCTACTCTAATAAAGTTATTAACCCCCAAACCGCCGCACTCCGCCTCGCAAACCCTATAATAAATAGTATTAACCCCTAATCTGCCCTCCCTAACATCGCCGCCACCTAACTTCAAATATTAACCCCTAATCTGCCGACTGGACCTCGCCGCTACTCTAATAAATGTATTAACCCCTAAAGCTAAGTCTAACCCTAACCCTAACACCCCCTAAATTAAATATAATTTTATTCTAACGAAATAAATTAAATCTTATTAACTAAAGTATTCCTATTTAAAACTAAATACTTACCTATAAAATAAACCCTAATATAGCTACAATATAACTAATAATTACATTGTAGCTATTTTAGGATTTATATTTATTTTACAGGCAACTTTGTATTTATTTTAACTAAGTACAATAGCTATTAAATAGTTAATAACTATTTAATAGCTACCTAGTTAAAATAATTACAAAATTACCTGTAAAATAAATCCTAACCTAAGTTACAATTAAACCTAACACTACACTTTAATTAAATAAATTACCTACAATTAAATAAACTAAACTAAATTACAAAAAATAAAAAAAGATTACAAGAATTTTAAGCTAATTACACCTACTCTAAGCCCCCTAATAAAATAACAAAGCCCCCCAAAATAAAAAAATTTCCCTACCCTAATCTAAATTACAAAAGTTAACAGCTCTATTACCAGCCCTTAAAAGGGCTTTTTGCAGGGCATGCCCCAAAGTAATCAGCTCTTTTGCCTGTAAAATAAAACACAATACCACCCCCCAACATTACAACCCACCACCCACATACCCCTATTCTAACCCAAACCCCCCTTAAATAAACCTAACACTACCCCCCTGAAGATCTCCCTACCTTGAGCCGTGTTCACCCAGCCGGACACCGATGGACAAAAAGAGGACATCCGGAGCAACAGAAGTCTTCATCCTATCCGGGCAGAAGAGGACATCCGGACCGGCATACATCTTCATCCAAGCGGCATCTTCTATCTTCATCCATCCGACGAGGAGCGGCTCCATCTTCAAGACCTCCAGCGTGGAACATCCTCCTTCCCCGACGACTGCCCGATGAATGAAGGTTCCTTTAAGTGACGTCATCCAAGATGGCATCCCTCGAATTCCAATTGGCTGATAGAATCCTATCAGCCAATCGGAAGTAAGGTAGGAAAATCTGATCAGCCAATAGAATGTGAGCTCAATCTGATTGGCTGATTGGATCAGCCAATCGGATTGAACTTGAATCTGATTGGCTGATTCAATCAGCCAATCAGATTTTTCCTACCTTAATTCCGATTGGCTGATAGGATTCTATCAGCTGGAGCCGCTCCTCGTCGACGAGGAGCTGCTCCTCGTCGGATGGATGAAGATAGAAGATGCCGCTTGGATGAAGATGTCTGCCGGTCCGGATGTCCTCTTCTGCCAGGATAGGATGAAGACTTCTGCCGCTCCGGATGTCCTCTTTTGGTGCATCGGTGCCCGGCTGGGTGAACACGGCTCAAGGTAGGGAGATCTTCAGGGGGGTAGTGTTAGGTTTATTTAAGGGGGGTTTGGATTAGAGTAGGGGTATGTGGGTGGTGGTGCAAAAGAGCTGATTACTTTGGGGCATGCCCCGCAAAAAGCCCTTTTAGGGGCTGCTAATAGAGCTGTTAACTTTTGTAATTTAGATTAGGGTAGGGAATTTTTTTATTTTGGGGGGCTTTGTTATTTTATTAGGGGGCTTAGAGTAGGTGTAATTAGTTTAAAATTCTTGTAATCTTTTTTTTATTTTTTGTAATTTATTGTTTTTGGGGATTTTTTGTAATTTAGTTTAGTTTATTTAATTGTAGTTAATTTATTTAATTATAGTGTAGTGCTAGGTTTAATTGTAACTTAGGTTAGGATTTATTTTACAGGTAATTTTGTAATTATTTTAACTAGGTAGCTATTAAATAGTTAATAACTATTTAATAGCTATTGTACCTAGTTAAAATAAATACAAAGTTGCCTGTAAAATAAATATAAATCCTAAAATAGCTACAATGTAATTATTAGTTATATTGTAGCTATATTAGGGTTTATTTTATAGGTAAGTATTTAGTTTTAAATAGGAATACTTTAGTTAAAAATATTTAATTTATTTCGTTAGAATAAAATTATATTTAACTTAGGGGAGTGTTAGGGTTAGACTTAGCTTTAGAGGTTAATACATTTATTAGAGTAGCGGCGAGGTCCAGTCGGCAGATTAGGGGTTAATACTTGAAGTTAGGTGTTTAGACTCGGGGTTCATGTTAGGGTGTTAGGTGCAGACTTAGAAACTGTTTCCCCATAGGAAACAATGGGGCTGCGTTAGGAGCTTAACGCTGCTTTTTTGCATTGTTTCCTAGGGGGGAATCGTGCACGAGCACGTTTCTCCAGCTAGCCGCTACCATAAGCAACGCTGGTATTGAGAGTTGAAGTAGCGGTAAATATGCCTTTACGCTAACGCAGCCCTTCCGAGAACTCTAAATACCAGCGTTGTTTAGAAGCAGCGCTAGAAAAAAAAGACGCGTAGCTAACGCACCCCTTCGGCCGCAAAACTCTAAATCTAGGCGTAAATTATCCAAAATAAAAAAAGTTATTCCTATTCTAATACCCCCTTAAAATAAAAAAGTCACCCCCAAATAAAAACACCCCCCTAATCTAGGAATAAACTACCAATAGCCCTCAAAAGGGCTTTTTGTAGGGCATTGCCCTAAAGCAATTAGCTCTTTTTCTAAAAACAAAATACAAAGTCCCCCCCCTAATAACCCAACCCCCCCAAATTAAAAAATTAAATTAAAAAAACCTAATCTACCCACTAAACCCGAAATAAGTACTCATCATCCCTGAAGTCCAGACATCAAACTTCTTTCAGGCGGAGAAAAGTCTTTATCCAGGCGGCGAAGGTCTTCTTCCAGTGCAGACCATCTTCAATCTTCAGCCTGGTGGCGCATAGCGTAAGCGGATCGGCGGCGGAGCAGACATCCGACGTGGAGGATCCTCTTCATGCGATAGTCCGCCACACACTGAAGATTGAATGTGAGGTACCTTGCATTCCTATTGGCTGAAAATTTTAAATCAGCCCATAGGATGAGAGCTGCTTAAATCCTATTGGGTGTTCAAATCAGCCAATAGGATTTAATCAGCTCTCCTCCTATTGGCTGATTTGAAATTTTCAGCCAATAGGAATGCAAGGTAGCCCAATAAAAAAACAAAAAACGTACATGGTTTTGGAAATATTTATTATATTTGATCAGACTCCGCCCACTTTGCACCCCACAGGTGTTAGTGACCCATTTTTGCTGTTAATCTCAATTGTGCCTTTTTTTTTTGTTTTGTTTTCAAGTTATTAAAGGGACAGTATAATGAAAAAAACAAATATTCCAAGAGCGCCAACTTGAGGCAAAGGAAAATTCTAACAGATGAATCAATAATTATCAAACATTATCAAACATTTATTTCAACATATAGTTAATAACATGGATCCATGTAACATATAGACTAAAATAAGCTAAAATTCACAATACTAACAAATAAATAATAATTGCTAAAAACACAATAATAGCTAAAAACACAATATAAGGGTATGTCACCAATTACGGGGATATACAAGGTAAGAGTCATATAAAATTATATTTGAGGAGAAGATGGTCCAATATGTTCAAATATGTCAAATGGAGTCTATATATATAAAATTAAAAAAGTCCAGTGAATAAATCCAGTGAAGAAATCCAGTGAAAAAATCAAATATAAAAATAAACTGATGATGAAAGAACTTATTGGAAAAAATCCCTTGGAGAGATTGTGTGAAAAAAGTGTGAAAAAATAAATGTAAAAAAATATATAAAAAATATATATTAAAACTTAAAAATGGGGGATCCCCTAAAATCAATAAGTGTCAAAAATAAGTGACAAGATATATGACAAAATAAAACTGTGTGTGTGTAGAATCCAGGTGAAAAAATATAGGTGAAAAAATATATATGAAAAAATAGGGTGAAAAAATATAGGTGAAAAAATATATGAAAAAATATGAAAAAATATATAAAATCCAGGTGAAAAAATATATAAATTGAAAATAGTGTGTATATAATATAATCCAGGTGAAAGTTTCAGTAATTAAATATTAGTGAATAATCCTCCTTGTGGCTAAATCCATATGAATGATGGTGATGAACTCTTTGAGCTAGATGATTTTACTTTTCTTTTCAATATAAACTCTGGTAATCCCTGTAAATCAAAAGAATAACATAGTGCAATAAAGTTTCAAAAAGCAGGAAATAATGAAATAATGCTCACCAAAAATGTCAACGCGTTTCGGCCTCTTTAACAGGCCTTTTTCAAGACTATCTAGGGGTGAGTGCTGGTGGCAATATTTATATGTATCACAAACCTATGAATTAACGTAGTTTTGGCGGCAAAGGAAGGGAATTTGGCGCCAAAAGTGACCCGACCCGGAAGTATTCTTACTGTTATGTATCCGTTTTTTGTGAATTATTGTTTTTTCTTATTTGCCCCTTTTCTTTAAATAATTGTGGCTCTATATTGGTCCTATTTCTTGGGATGAATAAGGGGTTCTATCAACATTAATTTCTAATTCGTTGTAATGTTTGTTGCCGATCGCTCCGTTTCTACACGCATGAGCGTCGGACCGGAAGTGACATCATGTTTGTTTACTTCCGGTTTTCTCATACTTCCGGTTTCGGTATTAACATAGCGGTTTTTCGCATATAGCGATATCTATTGAAGGGGTATTGAGCAATATAGAAATTCACATACAAGCGTATCTAACAAGTAAAAATTTACATGTACAAGATACATTGGTAGTCTAACAAGCAATAACACTTCGTAGGACTTGAATGTACAAAATATATTAGTGGTATAGCGAGCAATAACATTACGGTAGGACTTATAGGTTATAAGAATGATAATACAAATTAAAAATAAAAATAATATTAAAAATGTTGTATAAATATCAATGTGTACATTAGCACATTGTACATAACAAAATCACCAAAAAATCTTAAAATATATTTATGTATAATAAAAATAGAGTAAAACTTGACATCCTTTTAAAATGAAAAAATAAAAAAATAAGAATAAAAATTGACTTCCTATTAAAATTGGCATCCTTTCGCAATAATTTGGACATGAAATTGAACAAATGGGTTGGTTAAAACTAATGAAATACTAATAAAATACAGCAATAAGACCGAACATGGGGAATGGAAATAAAATATATATATATATATATACACCCTATGGATATTAGGATATATGGCAGAGATATGATAGCTGCAAGGAACTACACAAAAGACTACATCAAAGGCGAAAAAGCTAAATGGATCACAACATTTCTGAATTACAGTGACATAAGGGCATATCTAAAATTAGGCTAAAAAATGGGACTTAAAAATAGGACTTAAAATAGGACTTAAAATAGGGTACGTGTACTATACTCGAGAGGCTGGATAGTACCAATTTAAAAGCAAAACCCCAATAAGACAAATGTATGATGATTGTAGTGACGCTTGGCTATAAGAAGCTAGTATTAAAATACATGCAGACTGGCCATGTGTCACCTAATGTCTAAAATCAGTGATTCTTTGTACTTACTAAGTGTGAGAGGTCTTCTCTATTATTCAAACCTCTAGGGTAAAGACAATCTATATTAAAAATCCACTTGGATTCTACAGTCAATAAGCGTCTTTCATAGTCACCGCCCCTCCAGTTTGGTGTCACTAATTGTATGCCTATATAATTAAAATCTTTGAGACTAGCTCTGTGGTGGTTAGTGAAGTGTTTGTAGAGGGCTGTTTCGGTGCTTTCATGTTCAATCTTTAGTATGTGTTCTCTAATACGATCTTTGAGATGTCTGGACGTTTGTCCTATGTATTGTAGTCCACAGCTGCACCATATCAAATAGACAACTCCTCTATCACTGCATCTTATAAGGTCATTGATGTTATATCTGACTCTTGAATTGAAAGAGGTAAATTCTTTAGTTTTGATGCCTCTTTTACAGGCTTTACAGCTCAGACATGGGAAAAAACCTTTAATTTCCTTGCCAAATACATCCCTTATTTTATTTGGTGTTCTTTTAGGTATACTTGGGGATAGTCTATTTTTAAGATTGTCAGTTTTCCTGTATATGAAGACAGGTCGAGTTGTCAGTTTATCCCCTATGATTTCATCATTCTTTAAAAGTGACCAGTGCTTCTCTATGATTTTCTCCACAATGTGTCTGTTTTCACTATACTCAGTAATAAACGGAATAGTGAGTGGGTTATCGTCAGAATAGTGGATTGTTTTTTTCGGTTTATATACCAGGAGATCTTTCCGGTCTTTCTTCCTGACCTCTTCCATGGTTTGAATTAGGGACTCTTCTTCATAACCCATTTCTAAAAATTTTTCTTTGAGAGTAGCGGCTTGTTCTTCCCACTTTTTGGGATTGGAACAGTTTTTCTTCAGTCTTTGGAATTGGCCTTTTGGTATATTCGTCTTCCATCTATTAAGATGACAGCTTTCCATGTGTATATTATTATTACAGTCCACTTTCTTGAAGAAAGTGGACGTCTCCAATTCCCCTTCAATAATATCAATTTTTAAATCCAAATAGTTAATTGTTTTATTGCTCATCTCGTGTGTGAATTTAAGATTGCGGGTGTTGTCATTCATGACTTCCAAGGTATGTTCCAAGTCTTCTCTAGACCCCTTCCAAATCATAATAATATCGTCTATATACCTGTTATAGAGGACCAGGTCCGCGCTAGCTGGGCATGACTCCCAGAAAATTAATTCCCAGTAGCCCATGTATAGATTGGCATAGCTAGGCGCGAACCTGGTCCCCATGGCTGTACCGCATATTTGTTTAAAAAAAGTCCCATTATTGTTAAAATAATTGTGGGTTAAAATAAACCGTATCCCTCTGAGAATAAATTCTCTCTGTAGTTCAGGTAAATTGGGGTCTTTTTTTAAAAAGAAATCCACTGCCTCTATACCGCCTTCATGTGGTATGCTGGTATAGAGGGACACGACGTCACATGTGACGAGTATATAATTCTCTCCCCATTGTATATTCTCCAATTTGTTGAGAATCTGGGTAGAGTCCCTCAGATATGACGGTAATTGTGTAACATATTTCTGTAGCAATCTGTCTATATATTCGGACAGATTGCTAGACAGACCCCCTATCCCTGATATTATTGGCCGACCGGGGGGTCTGTCGAGGGATTTATGAACTTTGGGGAGGTAGTATAGAACTGGAGTTATGGGATGTTTAATATTTATATATTTATACTCTTTTTCATTGAGAATACCAATATTTTTGGCTTCCCCCAACATTTCTTCTAATTCTTTTTTATAAACTTCAACTGGATTTTTCCTTAATGTTTTATATGTCTGTTGGTCCGATAAGATTCTGTTACACTCGTGGTCATAATCCATTTTGTTCAAAACCACGATGCCCCCGCCTTTATCCGCTGGTTTAATAACCACGTCATGATTATTTTCGAGGGTCTTTATGGTGTTTATTTGTTCCTTAGATAGATTATGTTTATGTCTGTTCAATTTTTTATGATTAATGTCCCTGATCTCATTGCAGATCATGGTATCGAATGTGTCTATAGCATTACCCTTACTTGCCAATGGGTAAAAATTTGATCTAGGTCTTAGATCCGTATGAAGGTAGGTATTTTCATTAGTGGTTTGAGTGTCTGAATAAACCTTTTCGTGTCGAGTAGATTGTATTTCCACACTCCAGGCTTCAGGTCCCACACTCCAGGCTTCAGTCACCAACATAACCAAAGACAAGATCCTTTTTATAGCGGTGAGGGCTTTTTTAAAAGGGACAACAATCAAGGCTATGTCTACTCTCCCTATAGACATGACAACAGAAGACGAGAACATCCATATTCAAATTATTACCAGAGACAATATAGGAGAACAAATGGTAATAATAGAGAAGACACAGACTCAGCTTGGGGACAAGGAGGATATCCAAGACAACCCTATCCCAACCAAAGACACCGACAGCCATACAATAGAGGTGAAAATTGGCATAATCATCATTATAACGATAACTACGAGCCCCCCAGATCTAACTACCCAGGACCACGACCAGATACAAACATGCGTGGGATGAATCCCCAATCTAAACAAGAAGACAGACAACAAAATAAGAGAATACCGGATTTAGGCACAAATGAAGAATACCAAGCATCAACATCAGGGCATTCTTTTTTAGGGGTTCCTCAGAAAACTCCCAAAGAACTAGAAAGAGGATCTATGAAGAGAAAGAACCCAAACTCAGAAGATTTTCAAACTCCTACAGACAAAAGAAGACCCACAGAGGCAAGAGAGGAGGAAGAAGAATAAGAAGAAAAAAGGAGTTACCATCCCCCTTCCCATCAAATGCCAAGGTTACCACTACAGGTATTTTTAACTTAAGCTCAAAGGAACTCACAGAAAAAGAATCATCTGTGTTAAGTTATGGACTGTCATTCGCCCCATCAAAGGGTTTGAACAAATTTAATACCTTCATAAATGCCAAAGAATTAGTCAGGAAACTGACTCTTAAAAGACATTTTATGAAAACCCCATTGGAAATACAATCTACTCGACACGAAAAGGTTTATTCAGACACTCAAACCACTAATGAAAATACCTACCTTCATACGGATCTAAGACCTAGATCAAATTTTTACCCATTGGCAAGTAAGGGTAATGCTATAGACACATTCGATACCATGATCTGCAATGAGATCAGGGACATTAATCATAAAAAATTGAACAGACATAAACATAATCTATCTAAGGAACAAATAAACACCATAAAGACCCTCGAAAATAATCATGACGTGGTTATTAAACCAGCGGATAAAGGCGGGGGGCATCGTGGTTTTGAACAAAATGGATTATGACCACGAGTGTAACAGAATCTTATCGGACCAACAGACATATGAAACATTAAGGAAAAATCCAGTTGAAGTTTATAAAAAAGAATTAGAAGAAATGTTGGGGGAAGCCAAAAATATTGGTATTCTCAATGAAAAAGAGTATAAATATATAAATATTAAACATCCCATAACTCCAGTTCTATACTACCTCCCCAAAGTTCATAAATCCCTCGACAGACCCCCCCGGTCGGCCAATAATATCAGGGATAGGGGGTCTGTCTAGCAATCTGTCCGAATATATAGACAGATTGCTACAGAAATATGTTACACAATTACCGTCATATCTGAGGGACTCTACCCAGATTCTCAACAAATTGGAGAATATACAATGGGGAGAGAATTATATACTCGTCACATGTGACGTCGTGTCCCTCTATACCAGCATACCACATGAAGGCGGTATAGAGGCAGTGGATTTCTTTTTAAAAAAAGACCCCAATTTACCTGAACTACAGAGAGAATTTATTCTCAGAGGGATACGGTTTATTTTAACCCACAATTATTTTAACAATAATGGGACTTTTTTTAAACAAATATGCGGTACAGCCATGGGGACCAGGTTCGCGCCTAGCTATGCCAATCTATACATGGGCTACTGGGAATTAATTTTCTGGGAGTCATGCCCAGCTAGCGCGGACCTGGTCCTCTATAACAGGTATATAGACGATATTATTATGATTTGGAAGGGGTCTAGAGAAGACTTGGAACATACCTTGGAAGTCATGAATGACAACACCCGCAATCTTAAATTCACACACGAGATGAGCAATAAAACAATTAACTATTTGGATTTAAAAATTGATATTATTGAAGGGGAATTGGAGACGTCCACTTTCTTCAAGAAAGTGGACTGTAATAATTATATACACATGGAAAGCTGTCATCTTAATAGATGGAAGACGAATATACCAAAAGGCCAATTCCAAAGACTGAAGAAAAACTGTTCCAATCCCAAAAAGTGGGAAGAACAAGCCGCTACTCTCAAAGAAATTTTTTTAGAAAGGGGTTATGAAGAAGAGTCCCTAATTCAAACCATGGAAGAGGTCAGGAAGAAAGACCGGAAAGATCTCCTGGTATATAAACCGAAAAAAACAATCCACTATTCTGACGATAACCCACTCACTATTCCGTTTATTACTGAGTATAGTGAAAACAGACACATTGTGGAGAAAATCATAGAGAAGCACTGGTCACTTTTAAAGAATGATGAAATCATAGGGGATAAACTGACAACTCGACCTGTCTTCATATACAGGAAAACTGACAATCTTAAAAATAGACTATCCCCAAGTATACCTAAAAGAACACCAAATAAAATAAGGGATGTATTTGGCAAGGAAATTAAAGGTTTCTTCTGTTATGTGTGATCAGTCCACGGGTCATCATTACTTCTGGGATATATCTCCTCCCCAACAGGAAATGCAAGAGGATTCACCCAGCAGAGCTGCATATAGCTCCTCCCCTCTACGTCAGTCCCAGTCATTCTCTTGCACCCAACGACTAGATAGGATGTGTGAGAGGACTGTGGTGATTATACTTAGTGTTTATGACTTCAATCAAAAGTTTGTTATTTTATAATAGCACCGGAGCGTGTTATTACTTCTCTGGCAGAGTTTGAGGAAGAATCTGCCAGAGTTTTTTACTATGATTTTAACCGGAGTAGTTAAGATCATATTGCTGTTCTCGGCCATCTGAGGGAGGTAAAAGCTTCAGATCAGGGGACAGCGGGCAGATGAATCTGCATTGAGGTATGTAGCAGTTTTTATTTTCTGAATGGAATTGATGAGAAAATCCTGCCATACCGTTATAATGACATGTATGTATACACTTCAAAGTATTCTGGGGATGGTATTTCACCGGAACTACTCTGTTAAAAGTCACTAATCCTTTTAATAAGTATTTTTCATGTTAAACGTTTTTGCTGGAATGTAGAATCGTTTACATTGCTGAGGTACTGAGTGAATAAATATTTGGGCATTATTTTCCACTTGGCAGTTGTTTGCTTTTAATTGTGACAGTTTCGTTTCTCTTCACTGCTGTGTGTGAGAGGGAGGGGCCGTTTTTGGCGCTCTTTGCTACGCATCAAAAATTTCCAGTCAGCTACTCTTATATTTCCTGCATGATCCGGTTCATCTTTGACAGATCTCAGGGGTCTTCAAACTTCTTTGAAGGGAGGTATATTCTCTCAGCAGAGCTGTGAGAATTTTATATTGACTGTGAATAAAAACGTTGCTCTGTAATTTTTATGTCAAATTTAATTATTGTTATTTACTAATGGGAACAAACCTTTGCTAAAAGTTGTGTTGTTTTAAAGTTTGATGCTATAACTGTTTTTCAGTTCATTATTTCAACTGTCATTTAATCGTTTAGTACCTCTTTGAGGCACAGTACGTTTTTGCTAAAAAAGATTATAACCAAGTTGCAAGTTTATTGCTAGTGTGTTAAACATGTCTGACTCAGAGGAAGATATCTGTGTCATTTGTTCCAATGCCAAGGTGGAGCCCAATAGAAATTTATGTACTAACTGTATTGATGCTACTTTAAATAAAAGTCAATCTGTACAATGTGAACAAATTTCACCAAACAGCGAGGGGAGAGTTATGCCGACTAACTCGCCTCACGCGGCAGTACCTGCATCTCCCGCCCGGGAGGTGCGTGATATTATGGCGCCTAGTACATCTGGGCGGCCATTACAGATAACATTACAAGATATGGCTACTGTTATGACTGAAGTTTTGTCTAAATTACCAGAACTAAGAGGCAAGCGTGATCACTCTGGGGTGAGAACAGAGTGCGCTGACAATACTAGGGCCATGTCTGATACTGCGTCACAGCTTGCAGAGCATGAAGACGGAGAGCTTCATTCTGTGGGTGACGGTTCTGATCCAAACAGATTGGATTCAGATATTTCAAATTTTAAATTTAAATTGGAGAACCTCCGTGTATTACTAGGGGAGGTCTTAGCAGCTCTCAATGATTGTAACACCGTTGCAATACCAGAGAAACTGTGTAGGTTGGATAAATACTTTGCGGTACCGGCGAGTACTGACGTTTTTCCTATACCTAAGAGACTAACTGAAATTGTTACTAAGGAGTGGGATAGACCCGGTGTGCCGTTCTCACCCCCTCCAATATTTAGAAAGATGTTTCCAATAGACGCCACCACTCGGGACTTATGGCAAACGGTCCCTAAGGTGGAGGGAGCAGTTTCTACTTTAGCTAAGCGTACCACTATCCCGGTGGAGGATAGCTGTGCTTTTTCAGATCCAATGGATAAAAAATTAGAGGGTTACCTTAAGAAAATGTTTGTTCAACAAGGTTTTATATTGCAACCCCTTGCATGTATCGCGCCGATTACGGCTGCGGCAGCATTTTGGATTGAGTCTCTGGAAGAGAACCTTAGTTCATCTACGCTAGACGACATTACGGACAGGCTTAGAGTCCTTAAACTAGCTAATTCTTTCATTTCGGAGGCCGTAGTACATTTAACCAAACTTACGGCTAAGAACTCAGGATTCGCCATACAGGCACGTAGGGCGCTGTGGCTAAAATCCTGGTCAGCTGATGTTACTTCTAAGTCCAAATTACTTAATATACCTTTCAAGGGGCAGTCTTTATTTGGGCCCGGTTTGAAAGAAATTATCGCTGACATTACAGGAGGTAAGGGCCACGCCCTACCTCAAGACAAAGCCAAAGCTAAGGCTAGACAGTCTAATTTTCGTCCCTTTCGGAATTTCAAAACAGGAGCAGCATCAACCTCCACTGCACCAAAACAGGAAGGAGCTGTTGCTCGTTACAGGCAAGGCTGGAAGCCTAACCAGTCCTGGAACAAGAGCAAGCAGGCCAGGAAACCTGCTGCTGCCCCAAAGACAGCATGAACCGAAAGCCCCCGATCCGGGACCGGATCTAGTGGGGGGCAGACTTTCTCTCTTCGCCCAGGCCTGGGCAAGAGATGTTCAGGATCCCTGGGCACTAGAGATCATATCTCAGGGATACCTTCTAGATTTCAAATTATCTCCCCCAAGAGGGAGATTTCATCTGTCAAGGTTGTCAACAAACCAGATAAAGAAAGAAGCGTTTCTACGCTGTGTACAAGATCTGTTATTAATGGGAGTGATCCATCCGGTTCCGCGGTCGGAACAAGGACAAGGGTTCTACTCAAACCTGTTTGTGGTTCCCAAAAAAGAGGGAACTTTCAGGCCAATCTTAGATTTAAAGATTCTAAACAAATTCCTAAGAGTTCCATCATTCAAAATGGAAACTATTCGGACAATCTTACCCATGATCCAAAAGGGTCAGTACATGACCACAGTGGATTTAAAAGATGCTTACCTTCACATACCGATCCACAAAGATCATCACCGGTATCTAAGGTTTGCCTTCTTAGACAGGCACTACCAGTTTGTAGCTCTTCCATTCGGATTGGCTACGGCTCCAAGAATCTTCACAAAGGTTCTGGGTGCCCTTCTGGCGGTACTAAGACCGCGAGGGATTTCGGTAGCTCCGTACCTAGACGACATTCTAATACAAGCTTCAAGCTTTCAAACTGCCAAGTCTCATACAGAGCTAGTTCTGGCATTTCTAAGGTCGCATGGATGGAAAGTGAACGAAAAGAAGAGTTCTCTTTTTCCTCTCACAAGAGTTCCATTCTTGGGGACTCTTATAGATTCTGTAGAAATGAAGATTTACCTGACAGAAGACAGGTTAACAAAGCTTCAAAATGCATGCCGTGTCCTTCATTCCATTCAACACCCGTCAGTAGCTCAATGCATGGAGGTGATCGGCTTAATGGTAGCGGCAATGGACATAGTACCTTTTGCACGCCTACACCTCAGACCGCTGCAATTGTGCATGCTAAGTCAGTGGAATGGGGATTACTCAGATTTGTCCCCTACTCTGAATCTGAATCAAGAGACCAGAAATTCTCTTCTGTGGTGGCTTTATCGGCCACACCTGTCCAGGGGAATGCCATTCAGCAGACCAGACTGGACAATTGTAACAACAGACGCCAGCCTTCTAGGTTGGGGCGCTGTCTGGAATTCTCTGAAGGCTCAGGGACTATGGAATCAGGAGGAGAGTCTCCTTCCAATAAACATTCTGGAATTGAGAGCAGTTCTCAATGCCCTTCTGGCTTGGCCCCAATTAACAACTCGGGGGTTCATCAGGTTTCAGTCGGACAACATCACGACTGTAGCTTACATCAACCATCAGGGAGGGACAAGAAGCTCCCTAGCAATGATGGAAGTATCAAGAATAATTCGCTGGGCAGAGTCTCACTCTTGCCACCTGTCAGCAATCCACATCCCGGGAGTGGAGAACTGGGAGGCGGATTTCTTGAGTCGCCAGACTTTTCATCCGGGGGAGTGGGAACTTCATCCGGAGGTTTTTGCCCAAATACTTCGACGTTGGGGCAAACCAGAGATAGATCTCATGGCGTCTCGCCAGAACACCAAACTTCCTCGCTACGGGTCCAGATCCAGGGATCCGGGAGCGGTTCTGATAGATGCTTTGACAGCACCTTGGAACTTCGGGATGGCTTATGTGTTTCCACCCTTCCCGCTGCTTCCCCGATTGATTGCCAAAATCAAACAGGAGAGAGCATCAGTGATTCTAATAGCGCCTGCGTGGCCACGCAGGACTTGGTATGCAGATCTAGTGGACATGTCATCCTGTCCGCCTTGGTCTCTACCTCTAAGACAGGACCTTCTGATACAGGGTCCATTCAAACATCAAAATCTAACTTCTCTGAAGCTGACTGCTTGGAAATTGAACGCTTGATTTTATCAAAACGTGGTTTTTCTGAGTCGGTTATTGATACCCTGATACAGGCTAGGAAGCCTGTTACCAGAAGGATTTACCATAAAATATGGCGTAAATACCTATACTGGTGCGGATCCAAAGGTTACTCCTGGAGTAAGGTTAGGATCGCTAGGATATTGTCCTTTCTACAAGAAGGTTTAGAAAAGGGTTTATCAGCTAGTTCATTAAAGGGACAGATTTCAGCTCTGTCCATATTGTTACACAGGCGTCTGTCAGAAAATCCAGACGTCCAGGCTTTTTGTCAGGCTTTAGCTAGGATCAAGCCTGTGTTTAAAGCTGTTGCTCCGCCATGGAGTTTAAACTTAGTTCTTAACGTTTTACAGGGTGTTCCGTTGAACCCCTTCATTCCATTGATATAAAATTGTTATCTTGGAAAGTTCTGTTTTTAATGGCTATTTCCTCGGCTCGAAGAGTCTCTGAGTTATCAGCCTTACATTGTGATTCTCCTTATCTGATTTTTCACTCGGACAAGGTAGTTCTGCGTACTAAACCTGGGTTCTTACCTAAGGTAGTCACTAACAGGAACATCAATCAAGAGATTGTTGTTCCATCCTTGTGCCCAAATCCTTCTTCAAAGAAGGAACGTCTTCTACACAATCTGGATGTAGTTCGTACCCTCAAGTTCTACTTGCAGGCAACTAAAGATTTTCGCCAAACTTCTTCCCTGTTTGTCGTTTATTCTGGACAGAGGAGAGGTCAAAAAGCTTCTGCTACCTCTCTCTCTTTTTGGCTTCGTAGCATAATACGTTTAGCCTATGAGACTGCTGGACAGCAGCCTCCTGAAAGAATTACAGCTCACTCCACTAGAGCTGTGGCTTCCACTTGGGCCTTTAAGAATGAGGCCTCTGTTGAACAGATTTGCAAGGCTGCAACTTGGTCTTCGCTTCATACTTTTTCCAAATTTTACAAATTTGACACTTTTGCTTCTTCGGAGGCTATTTTTGGGAGAAAGGTTCTTCAGGCAGTGGTTCCTTCTGTATAATGAGCCTGCCTATCCCTCCCGTCATCCGTGTACTTTTGCTTTGGTATTGGTATCCCAGAAGTAATGATGACCCGTGGACTGATCACACATAACAGAAGAAAACATAATTTATGCTTACCTGATAAATTCCTTTCTTCTGTTGTGTGATCAGTCCACGGCCCGCCCTGTTTTTAAGGCAGGTAAATATCTTTTAAATTATACTCCAGTCACCACTTCACCCCTGGTTACTCCTTTCTCGTTGATTCTTGGTCGAATGACTGGGACTGACGTAGAGGGGAGGAGCTATATGCAGCTCTGCTGGGTGAATCCTCTTGCATTTCCTGTTGGGGAGGAGATATATCCCAGAAGTAATGATGACCCGTGGACTGATCACACAACAGAAGAAAGGAATTTATCAGGTAAGCATAAATTATGTTTTTTTCCCATGTCTGAGCTGTAAAGCCTGTAAAAGAGGCATCAAAACTAAAGAATTTACCTCTTTCAATTCAAGAGTCAGATATAAGATCAATGACCTTATAAGATGCAGTGATAGAGGAGTTGTCTATTTGATATGGTGCAGCTGTGGACTCCAATACATAGGACAAACGTCCAGACATCTCAAAGATCGTATTAGAGAACACATACTAAAGATTGAACATGAAAGCACCGAAACAGCCCTCTACAAACACTTCACTAACCACCACCGAGCTAGTCTCAAAGATTTTAATTATATAGGCATACAATTAGTGACACCAAACTGGAGGGGCGGTGACTATGAAAGACGCTTATTGACTGTAGAATCCAAGTGGATTTTTAATATAGATTGTCTTTACCCTAGAGGTTTGAATAATAGAGAAGACCTCTCACACTTAGTAAGTACAAAGAATCACTGATTTTAGACATTAGGTGACACATGGCCAGTCTGCATGTATTTTCATACTAGCTTCTTATAGCCAAGCGTCACTACAATCATCATACATTTGTCTTATTGGGGTTTTGCTTTTAAATTGGTACTATCCAGCCTCTCGAGTATAGTACACGTACCCTATTTTAAGTCCTATTTTAAGTCCTATTTTTAAGTCCCATTTTTTAGCCTAATTTTAGATATGCCCTTATGTCACTGTAATTCAGAAATGTTGTGATCCATTTAGCTTTTTCGCCTTTGATGTAGTCTTTTGTGTAGTTCCTTGCAGCTATCATATCTCTGCCATATATCCTAATATCCATAGGGTGTATATATATATATATATATTTTATTTCCATTCCCCATGTTCGGTCTTATTGCTGTATTTTATTAGTATTTCATTAGTTTTAACCAACCCATTTGTTCAATTTCATGTCCAAATTATTGCGAAAGGATGCCAATTTTAATAGGAAGTCAATTTTTATTCTTATTTTTTTATTTTTTCATTTTAAAAGGATGTCAAGTTTTACTCTATTTTTATTATACATAAATATATTTTAAGATTTTTTGGTGATTTTGTTATGTACAATGTGCTAATGTACACATTGATATTTATACAACATTTTTAATATTATTTTTATTTTTAATTTGTATTATCATTCTTATAACCTATAAGTCCTACCGTAATGTTATTGCTCGCTATACCACTAATATATTTTGTACATTCAAGTCCTACGAAGTGTTATTGCTTGTTAGACTACCAATGTATCTTGTACATGTAAATTTTTACTTGTTAGATACGCTTGTATGTGAATTTCTATATTGCTCAATACCCCTTCAATAGATATCGCTATATGCGAAAAACTGCTATGTTAATACCGAAACCGGAAGTATGAGAAAACTGGAAGTAAACAAACATGATGTCACTTCCGGTCCGACGCTCATGCGTGTAGAAACGGAGCGATCGGCAACAAACATTACAACGAATTAGAAATTAATGTTGATAGAACCCCTTATTCATCCCAAGAAATAGGACCAATATAGAGCCACAATTATTTAAAGAAAAGGGGCAAATAAGAAAAAACAATAATTCACAAAAAACGGATACATAACAGTAAGAACACTTCCGGGTCGGGTCACTTTTGGCGCCAAATTCCCTTCCTTTGCCGCCAAAACTACGTTAATTCATAGGTTTGTGATACATATAAATATTGCCACCAGCACTCACCCCTAGATAGTCTTGAAAAAGGCCTGTTAAAGAGGCCGAAACGCGTTGACATTTTTGGTGAGCATTATTTCATTATTTCCTGCTTTTTGATTTTTTTATTGCACTATGTTATTCTTTTGATTTACAGGGATTACCAGAGTTTATATTGAAAAGAAAAGTAAAATCATCTAGCTCAAAGAGTTCATCACCATCATTCATATGGATTTAGCCACAAGGAGGATTATTCACTAATATTTAATTACTGAAACTTTCACCTGGATTATATTATATACACACTATTTTCAATTTATATATTTTTTCACCTGGATTTTATATATTTTTTCATATATTTTTTCACCTATATTTTTTCACCTATATTTTTTCACCCTATTTTTTCATATATATTTTTTCACCTATATTTTTTCACCTGGATTCTACACACACACAGTTTTATTTTGTCATATATCTTGTCACTTATTTTTGACACTTATTGATTTTAGGGGATCCCCCATTTTTAAGTTTTTTTTTTTTTGTTTTTTTTTTAACCCTTTTTTTTTTTTATTTAATTTTTTTTATTTGTTTTAACAAGTATAACACTGTCTGGGGATTCACAGATCCCCTACACATTATAGTACAAAGTAAACCATAGAGTACTAGAATGAAATACAAACAAACAAAAGGAAAAATCCATTAGAGAGGATACAACTGAGTCATTGAAGTATCCGAGATAGAAGTCAGTACATTACGCGAGAAATTATCAAGAGAGGGGGGGGGGAAGGGGGGGGAGGTGGAGGGGAGGGGTTCATCCTTGTGGGTGGGGAGGGAAGGGGGGATTGAAGGGTACCTATCGGAATTTGTCTAAGGTGGGAAATATGTACATTACTATACCCTGACCTGGGGGAGCCATGTGGTGTCGTGTATTTCCGTCCAGTCTGCCCAGACCATCTCAAACAGGTCACTTTTGTCTAGACTATAGAATATATCCCTTTCCATGGTCTGCAAATAGGCCATGTTCCTAAGGATATCCGACCAGCCAGGGGGGGAAGCTTTCTTCCAGCATCTAGCAATACAGGTTTTGACTGAAGTTAGAAGGTAGACACAAAAGATCTGTTGGTGTTTGGGGAGGGCTTGTAGGTTTAAATGTAGAAGTGCTGTGGCAGGGCTTTTGGGCAACTGTATCTTGAGAGCAGATAGAGTGCGGAAACACAGATTCCACAAGTGAGACAACCTGGGGCAGTCCCACCAGACGTGGAGCATGGTCCCCTGAGCTCCACATTCCCTCCAGCATTGTGGGGAGGACGTCAGGAACATCTTGGCTAATCGCACTGGGACCAGGTACCATTGGGAAACGACTTTATAGTGCGTTTCAAACATTGTCACACAATGCAAGGATTTTTTGATCAGGGTAAGAGATCCTTGCCAGGCACTAGCCGAGATTCTAGTGTGGAGGATAGCGTCCCACTTGTTCAAATGCGGGGCCAGGTCCGGGGGTGCCGTGCCCTCTAGCAGACAGTAATGTCTCGACAGAGGTTTGTAGAGTCTGCGCCCACCCTTTCCAAGTAGATTCCCATGGAGTAAGTGGGCGCGAAGCAGAGGGGGAAAAGCCCCAACTAGATAGGAAACTCTTAATCCTGGTAAGCTCGAAGTGGAGGTAAGGTGGGACATCTTTACCAAGGCTGTCCCTAGACAACCTGAGATAGCCATCTCCACTGGCCGCAGACCAGAGATCCGAAACTTGTGTCACCCCCATTCTAGCCCATGTGTTGGGGTGTGTATCCGGGAGGCCCGTAAATAGGCCAGGGATAGAGGTAATTGGGGAGGGATGCGGCGCGATCAGCTTGCGGTGCCGGATCTTATCCCAAACCGCCAAGCACTCTACAATTACAAGGTTTTGGATGTTCAAGGTTCTGCGACTGTGGACCGGGGTCCAGATTAAATCTTTTAGATAGATATCAAAGGGCAATGAAGCTTGTTCGATATCCCTCCACCTGTCTTGAGATTGCAAAACTCCCCACTGGGAGATATGCGTGAGCATGGCTCCCTCATAATACTTAATTATGGATGGGGAGGCCAAACCCCCCAAGTGAACCGGGAACTGGAGTGTTTTATGGGCTATCCTCGGGGTTTTATTCTGCCAAATGAATTTGGTGCATTCGCTTTGGAATTGCAACAGTAAGTGGGAGGGTACTCTAATTGGTAGGCACCTAAATAGATAGGTGAGCCGTGGGAGGAATGACATCTTGAGAGAGGCTATGCGCCCCATCCAAGAGATGCTCTTGTGATCCCAGGTATTCTTTAACGCTCGCAGATCTGCCAGCAAGGGTGAGAAGTTATCTTTGACCATCTGTTTCAGGTCATTTGATATTTTAACACCAAGGTGTGTGATATTTTTATTAGACCATTTAAAGTCGAATTGCCTCTGGAGGACCGAGATGTATTTTTGGGAGAAACCCCACCAGTAAATTTCTGTTTTGGGGACGTTAAGTTTGTAAAAGGAAAGAGAGCCAAAGGCCTCAAGTATATCCAGAAGTTTAGGGATGGTATGAAGAGGGTCTGCGGAGAACACAGTCACGTCGTCAGCAAATAAGGCAATGTTATGCTTAGAGCCCGAGAGTGTAATACCCATCAAGTCTTTGTTAGTGCGTATAGTTTCTGCAAGTGGCTCTACCGCCAGGGCAAACAGAAGTGGGGATAGAGGGCAGCTCTGCCTCGTACCATTACGGATGGGGAATGGAGTTGAATGGAACCCCAATCCCCTAACCGTAGCTGTAGGGTTGGAATATAGGGCTTGGATAGCTAGGCGTATATCAGAGGGGAATTTGAGGACGTCTAGGGTCTCCCAAAGGTAACTCCATCTAACCCTATCGAAGGCCTTTTCGGCATCTAAAGAGATAACCGAAAAAGGCTTGTTCATTCTTGTTGATTCACAAACTATATTAATGAGGCGCCTGGTGTTATCAGGGCCCTCCCGGTTATGAATAAACCCCACTTGGTCCGGGTTGACCAGGGCAGGAAGAAGTTTGCAAATTCGATTCGCGATAAGCTTGGAATAGATTTTTATGTCCACATTTATAAGCGAAATAGGCCTATAATTGGGGCAGAGAGAGGGGTCTTTATTTGGTTTCGGGATCATAATGATCTCAGCCTCCAAAAATTCCCTTTTAAAGCTTCCTTCTTGCCTGGCACTGTTAAAAAACCTAAGGAGTAACGGCACTAGTTCTTGGCAGTAGGTTTTGTAGAACTGTGCGGGGAATCCGTCAGGGCCAGGGGCCTTAAGAGGTTTGAGTCGCTGGATGACCCGTTTAACTTCCAACTGAGTGAACGGATTAGTCAAGGACTCTTGTTGTTCCATCGATAGGGAGGGTAGGTTTAAGGAGTCGAGAAATTCTCTGATCTGGTTGGTGGAGGCAGGGGCCTTGATCTCAGTACCCTCAAGATCGTAGAGCTTAGAGTAGTAGTCTGAGAAGCAGTCCCCTATCTGTGAGGGGAGCTTGTGAGTCTGGTTGTTGTAAAAGATTTGGTGTATGCGGGACGAGCTGTTCCTCTGGCGTAGTTTGTTCGCCAACAGTGTGTCTGCCCTGTTACCCTTGTAATAGAACATCTGTTTAAGCCTTGTGAGGTTCTCTTGGGTACGTCGCAATTCTAGATGGTTAATATGTGAGCGCACCGCTGAGATCTGAGAAGACAATGCTTCCGTGACTTTGGTTCTGTTAGCAGATTCCAGTAGTCTTAGTCTACAGTGGGCTTGGGCTAGGGAGAGGCCAGCTAATTTCTTAAGGCGGGCTTGCTCACGGATGATATAGCCTCTGGTTACCGCCTTAATGGCACCCCAAAGTGTGTCATCGGCGGTCTGGCCGTTATCGTTGAGTTGGATGAGATCTATAAGATCTCTTCGTAACTCCTCCCTGAAAGGGATGTCCGCTAGTATCTTACGTGGGAGAGACCATCTGCTTTTGTGGGGACAAGGATCACTGAGTTGTAAGTCCGCAAGTACCGGGTCATGGTCAGACCATGGGCATAGAGGGATATTGGACTGGAGCACTGAATCCAGAGTCCCGGCCGAGCAAAAAATATGATCCAACCTAGAATAGGTTTTGTGGACCTGGGAAAAATGAGTGAAGTCTCTATCCATGGTGTGTAGAGAACGCCAGATATCGTAATATCCAAACTCGGACATGATTGCTTTGAATCGTGTAGAGAGGAGGGTCAGTTGGGGAGAGGGCCTATTTGGGTTTAACGTCTTACGGTCAAGGTCAGTGTCCCAAATCATGTTGTAGTCCCCTGCTATTATGACTCTGCCTTGTTTATGTTGGTCAATCAATCTCAGAATTTTCCTGAGACAAGCAGGCTGATGGGAGTTGGGTAAGTAGATCGAGACAAGGGTGTGTGTGACGTGGTCTAGCTTACATACTACAACTGTGAATCTGGCCTGAGGGTCTCTTAGTACCTGGATTTCCTCATAAGCTATCCCCCTGTGAATCATGATAGCGGTCCCTCTAGCTTTCTTTGTAAATGAGGAGCACTCAATGGTCGTGTACGATCGAGAGTGGAATCTGGTGGAGGAGGCTAACAGCCAGTGTGTCTCTTGTAAAAACACTACGTCAGGATTGTGGTGACGTAGCATACGGGAGAGTAAGCTCCTCTTGTAGGGGGAATTTAAGCCTCTGGAGTTATGTGTGAATAGTCGTAAACGGGACATTCTCTACCTCCTGTCCAGGAAAGTAAATGGGCAGGGGAGATATTTAGGAAACCTAGATCCCCTTCTCTGTGGGAGGTGTGGGGGGGCTGGGAATTAGGGGAAGTGGTTAGCACGTGAAAAGGAAATGTACTGACAGCACAGGTGGAAATAGTCCACCTAGTTGGAACCCTGGTGTGGGTTAACCAGTGGGGGGGGGGGAGCTAAGAGCGAATGTGTAACGAGGGGGGCTGGAAGGCCAGCCCCACTCCAATATCTATATAAATAAGCAATAAGAAGGTAAACAAAAGTGCAAGTGATTGAGTATCAACCTGTTCGCCCGTTAAGGGCATAACCTAAACAAAAACATAAATTTTAACATGGAAACCTGACAAGGAACAGTAAATGCAATAGAGTCAAAACACATAACCATAGTATATAGGATAGAATGGAGACAAATATGATTATACAGGTGCATAGTTAAGTCTATGTAGGCCCCACTCAGTATTACATTGGTGTAACCCCCAAGAGTAGGGGGGGGGGAAGAGGGAACACATTCCACCACGTCACGTCTGTGTGACCCCAGGCATAGTAAATACTAATGCCGGGTATATTGCGTTAGCTGTAAAGGTAGTAGAAAGCACCTAGGTCTGTAATGAAGTGGTGGAACGCGGTCCCATACAATTAGTAGTTACAATTGCCAACACAATACCCACCCTATTCCGTAGCCTCAAAGTGTATAGGGTTTTAAAGGCAGAGGTAAACATATATAGTCGTATCAGGCCTGTGAAGTATGGTGGACCTGTAAATCTGTAAAGATAGAACAATGATCATAATTAAATTTCTGAACACATAACCCTAACATACATGGGTCCATAGGGTATGGCCTAAGGGACCTTAGGAGGGGCGTGTGTGGGGCCAAACCATCTCAGTTTCTCTGCCCTACTGCAAACTTAACTAATAGGCAAAAGTGGACATTCTGTAGCCTATCAGGTTCCTGAGGTGTGGCAAACAACCATAGCCACTTATCATGAGGACCGAGTCTCCAATTGAGTAGGATCTGGAGGCTGGAGTGTTTTAAGTCTCTTCGGTCCTTGTTCTTTCACCGACCACTCTGGGGCCGATACTCTCAGTTTAGATTGGGTCGCGGGAGGTCCCCTGGAGTCCACTGCCATAAGGCCCCATTGACCCAGGAGGGCAGTACCCTGAGCCAGAGAGGCCACCGTAAATGACTTATTGTCCTTTGTGATTATTAATTTGGTAGGGTAACCCCATCTGTATTTGATGTTCTCCCTGCGGAGGATCTGTGTGACCGGCTGAAAATATCTACGGTGTTGTAGAGTGTGTGCAGATAGGTCGGGTAGCAGCTGTATGTCTTTGAACTTCTCTGAGATCTGCGGTTTCCTGAAGGCCGCCTGCATGAGCTTGTCTTTGAATGGAAAACTATGAAAACAGACTATGACGTCTCTCGGTTTCTCCTGTGAGACAGTTCTAGGTCGTAAGGCTCTATGAGCTCTTTCCATGGTATCATTGAATCCGTCTGTCGGGCCCAGCAGGTCCCTAAATAGGTCTTTCAGGAAAGCTTGAAGTTCTGCAGGCTGGATGTCTTCCGGAATTCCTCTGAATCTTACGTTGTTTCTGCGAGACCTATCCTCCACATCAGCTAGTTTAAATTCCAGTTGGCTGATCTGGTCTGCCAGAGATTCGGAGTATGCCAGCAGGTTGGTATGGTCAGTAGCAAGGTCGTCCTGTTTTCTTTCCAGGGAGTCCACTCTGTCCCCAATCTCAGAGATGTCCTTGCGGAGTTCAGCGTGATTGCGCTGAATTTCCTTAGTTATGGAAATGGTTTGATTTGCTAACATTTTTTTGAGGGTATCTTCTGTGATCAGGTGTTGTGATCGGACCTGAGGTGTAAGGTCGGGTTGAGATCCATCCCCAAGGGATTCAGAGTCACTCTGATCTTCCAGAGGATCTTCATTGCGGTGTTTATTTGGTTGTGTGAAGTGGTCTCGGACCGTCTTCTCCCCCTGGCCTGGTGTTTTCGAGTGTCTCTTAGTGTTGTTAGGCATTTTTAAATCAGGAAGGATCCTGTTCTGAACAGGTAAGCCTGGGATTTAGAGATTGCTAGGGAGATATGCAGGTCCTACAGGTTGACAAATTGGGAAAAGGAAAATACACTTGCAAATTAGTATTACATGACTGAGTGGGGCCGGGCGTCCACTTATGACCTCTATCTCCGCATGGCGGTGCCTAGGAGCAGAATACTGCTCCGCAACTCTGAGCAATTAGCTCAAGACACCGACCCACACAGAAACAGGGGCCCAGTGGGGCCTACTGTTATTTACCTTTGCTTTATAAAGAAAAACCTTAGTTAAGCCTAGACAAGGTATTCCCCCTCGGACCCAGGGAAAAGGGGGTACGACCTATTGGAAGGGAAAAGGGATAGAGGAGGTGACCAGCCTACGTGAGCAGGCCAGAAAGGGAGAGTCCGAAGGGGAAGGTTTAGTAAGAGCAAAAATGGAGAACACTTAAGTGGATTAGCAAGCATACACTACCAGAGTCTGTGTCTCCTGTCGATCCACTCACTGGGCAGGAGGCTGGGTTTGACCCCTCCCCTACCCCGCAAACAACTTATGTGCAGTCAACAGACAGGAGAGGCTAGGGTCTGAGCAGTGTGGGTCCCCTTGTCCTGAAAGGAAGACGTACAGGTTATATTATGGCAAAGCACTTAAGTAAATTAAAACACTCCACTCTGTGCAAAGGGCCACAGAGAATCATAAGCTGGCGCAGCAGCACAAACAATCACAGTTCCAGATCAATACACTTTATATATACAGTCTGTAGTAACCTGTAGCCTGGGCTGCCTTGTGGTAGGAAGGCCACATGAGGAGCTTATGGATGTCCTGGAAGAAGGTGGCAGGAGAGTGGTAATTCAGGTGCCTGCAACATGTAGGTGTAAGTTTATCAGTGCCCTTAAGCTGTTATTTACTGGGATGGCAGGTTGATACAGTCTAATGAGAGTTAGTGAGTGTGGACGGTTGTCTGTTCTTGACAAGGACACAGATGCTTAAACTGTCCCTTAAGCAGGGATACAAGGTGTCAGCAACAGCAGCTTACAGGCAGAGGATCTAAAGGCCCAGTTCTGATGTGGCTACCCTCCTAGGTAGGAGACTCTCTCCCCAAGGGGAGTTAGGAACGCAGCAGAGACTTGGCTCTAAATGGCTATGAGATGTTGTGTTGCGTCTCTTAGAGTGATAATGACACCCAAACTACCAGGGGGAACTCAAGGCAAACCTGATTAAGTTGAGGGTCTGGTGGGCCTAGTGGTGCGCAATAGAGGCCTCCTCAGGGTACTCCTCTCCCAGCCCCCAATGTGACACCCTGACTAGGGTAACAAAGTAGTAGTTTCAAGTGTTAGTTGTCCCCCCTCAGTTAGGCACTGTAAAGTCACAAGTAAGGGAATCCCTTGTATAATAAAGGAGTGGCGTGGTTAGGGCTGTAACTCACCAGGTCCCTGCTGAGGTCTCGGCAGATGGCTGCTCCGGCAAGGCCTATTTTATAGGCAAGGTCCTCTCCAGTGTCTCCTCCCGAAGTTAAAAGGGGTAATCTGGGCAGCAGCCCTGCTCAGGTTTCTGTGTCCTTTCCGCTTTGCAGCTTGACTTCAGAGAGCAAGGCCGGGATGACGAAGTGGCGGCAAGATGGCGGCTATTCCCGCCGCTTTCTTTTCCAATACAACCGCCAGGCAGAGCGGGGATCCCAGGCTGTGCCCCGTCCGCGATGATCACCAGTCTACTTCTGCTGGTCGGATCGGGTCACCCCTGAAGGCCAAACGTGGCTCGCTGCTTTTCCACCAGGGCGCGCCGGTCCCGGCGCCCTGTCTCGCTCACCGTCGACTGCGCTTCCCACCGCTGGCTGCCCGGCTCTCACCCAAACAATACGGCCGGTCCAGGTCAGTGTCGCTAGTGCCGGAGCGGAGCCCCGACCCTCCGGCACAGTCGACAATCGCAGATGGGTAGATGTGTTGAGGGCAGGTAGATGTAACAGCCCAAAGGTGTAGATAGTTCTGCAAATGCCCCAAAGCAGGGTGCCTGTCAAGGGTATAGGACAGGACACCTAAGGCTAGTCAGATAGTATTCTTCTTTTTTTTTATTTCTTTAGGGCAAAATAGGCTTTAATTTAGTTTTAAACTAATAAGTTGAGAGGAGCTCTAGCCTGAGACGTCCACTCTGCTCGGCAGTTAGCTCCGCCCCCCCATTTTTAAGTTTTAATATATATTTTTTATATATTTTTTTACATTTATTTTTTCACACATTTTTTTCACACAATCTCTCCAAGGGATTTTTTCCAATAAGTTCTTTCATCATCAGTTTATTTTTATATTTGATTTTTTCACTGGATTTCTTCACTGGATTTATTCACTGGACTTTTTTAATTTTATATATATAGACTCCATTTGACATATTTAAACATATTGGACCATCTTCTCCTCAAATATAATTTTATATGACTCTTACCTTGTATATCCCCGTAATTGGTGACATACCCTTATATTGTGTTTTTAGCTATTATTGTGTTTTTAGCAATTATTATTTATTTGTTAGTATTGTGAATTTTAGCTTATTTTAGTCTATATGTTACATGGATCCATGTTATTAACTATATGTTGAAATAAATGTTTGATAATGTTTGATAATTATTGATTCATCTGTTAGAATTTTCCTATGCCTCAAGTTGGCGCTCTTGGAATATTTGTTTTTTTCATTGTTCTTACTAGGGTAAGCTAGATACCCTTTATCCAGGAGCTATAAGGAACTAGGCTGAGCGCTGTTAGATATCTTGTACTCTAAAGGGACAGTATACACCATTTTTTCCCCCCATATAACTGCATGTAATAGACACTACTATAAAGAATAATATGCGCACATACTGATATAAAAATCCATCATAAAACCTTTTAAAACCTTACTTAGAAGCTCCCAGATTAGCACTGATAAAAAGATTAGGCTGAGACACCCTCTGAAATGGTCTGGAAAGCAAAAAGAGCAGATCTCCCCCCCTCCCCTGCATATTAAAAGACTCTTTACACAAATAAAAGCAAACTGGAGTAGGCAGACAACAGTCTACTTCTAAAACTTTGGGGCTTGGTTAGGAGAAATTTAATAACATGGATTGTAAAGTGGGCAGTGTTCATATATAATGCTCAATAATTCTAAAATAAAAAAAATGGCACAAATGTTTGTTTTTGCTGCACAAATGGAGCACATACAAATGGTATATATATATATTTTTTAAATGTAATAATGTGGGATGCAAAGTGGGCGGAGTTTGAACAAATATAACGCTCAATATTTCCAAAACCAAACTGGCGCAAACATACTTTTTTTGCGGCACAAATCAGCACAAATAAAAAGTATATTTGTTTTTAAAATGTAATAATGTGTGGTGCAAAGTGGGCGGAGTTTGATCATATATAATGCCCAATATTTCAAAAACACAAATGTTCGATTTTGCTGCACAAACCCAAACCAGCACAAATGTTAATTTTTTTAGCACAAATCAACAGAATCTCAGCACAAACAAATGTTATCTTTGTTTTTAAAATTTAATAATGTGGAGTGCAAAGTGGGCGGAGTTTGATCATATATAATGCTTATATGTCCAAAACGAAACTAGCACTAATGTTAATTTTTTAGCACAAATCAGCAGAAACACAGCACAAATGAATGGTATATTTTTATTCACATTTTAAAAACATTGAGTGCCAACTTTGTACAGCTGAGGCAAGTTGGATGGTGGGTTGCATAGTTTTCATTGACAAAAAAACAAACTTTTATAACTAAAAACCAAAGCAGCACAAATAAAAAATTTAACGGCACAAACCAGTACAAACAGCACTAACCAACCAGCCGGTTTCATGTGTTTTGGCTGCTGTAGGGGGGCTGTGTGACCTTTGGTGCCCTTTATTAAATCGCTAATAAGTCAAAAACAAAACAAGATAGAACGGAGATTTAAATGGCACAAACCAGCTCAAACACAACACTAAACAACCAGCCCAGTTTCATGTCTTTTGGCTGTTGTAGGGAAGCTGGGTGACCTTTAGTGACCTTTATTTAATCTGTAATAACTCAAAAAACAATTGCTATTATCTTAAAAATAAAAGCAAGTCACAAGAACTCCTAATTAACAGAGCCCACAGGGCTCTACGCCCTCGCAACTCAAACTTAGACACCCCCAGAGATGTTATCATAAGACTTCACTACTACTCGACCAGAGAGAAAATTCTCAGAGCATCTTTCTCTAATAAATCCTTCAAAGACCCGTAACAAAACATGCAGATATTCCCAGACCTCTCACAACACACCCTTGCAAGAAGAAGGACTTTTCAGCAATTCACTCAAATCCTTGGGCACAACAACATCAAATACAGATGGGGGTTCCCAGTGAAACTATTCCTGCAACATCAAGATCACTCCTATGTGATCACATCTCCAGAACAGGGTATGAAACTCCTTCACTCCCTAGGTCTATCCTCCTCTCAGGACACACACCGAAAGACCACAGAAACCACTGATACCCTAAACCCTTCAGCTCCTGACTGGAGCCCACACCATCCAGTAACAGAACACCTACCGGAAAGACAGGTTCAAGACAGCTAAGAAACCTCTAACTTTGTGAATATTCCATCACTTTCCACCTAACCGAAACACGGTTGCACAGATTGGACAGTTATCCAAATCTGAGTGACCTATTTATCTTCAGAGACTCCTCCTGACTGTGTCCATAGTTTTTTATTTAATCAGGAGGATTTATATGTCCCAGACTTTTGCTGAGCTTACACACGGGTACATATCTTACCCTCACTCCAGCTCTTTTCAATTGCTCTGAGATTAGTACCTACCGCAACATTATCCTCTCTCCCAGACAGGTGGTCCTGTTGACCTTAACATTTGTCTAATTTAAGTATAAGTTAACCATGTTTTTTCTTTCAGGATGTGCTCTTCTCACCTCCACCTCACAGATCATGAAACGATGAAGTGGAGGTGACTAATTAGTTAATGGCTTTTGATGCACTGATTATGGTTACATAAAAAATGTCTGTTTTGATGTTTTCAGTTTCAGAGTTATTTTTACCTTGTTTCAAGTTTATATCTTGCTTTAAAACATAGCTTTCACTCTCTCTCCGGAAAGGATTACATATATATATATATATATATATATATATATATATATATATATATATATATATATATATATATATATATATACTACCTTCTCAGTCAGCACACTGACATATCTAAATGGCAGACTATAGATACCTTTCAATAGATTCTAAATACCTCCACTACTATAATAGCCAGTACATACCCTCGCGAACACATAAGACAATTTTTACCCATATTTCAATAACACTCTAAGTTCTAAGGTTTTAATGCTCTTACATAATCACCCTGACACTCAGGCTCAGATACTCCTCTCATACACCTGACCCATAATGACTCTCCCATGCCGGGACTCACAATTCAATATTTCATAAAGAAGACATAGGCTCTACCCTTTAGAAATCTATTTCACATGATTTCCTCCACTCTTTTCTGACTTTACTACTCTCTAGAGGGGTGTTTTTCACCTCGCCTCCCAATACATCCTCTACTTCATACATACAACCCTTACTCGACAAACTCCCCATATCTACCCAGCTAGCCTTCCTATCCCTTTATAACATTGAAACTAACTTAAATAGACCAGATTTCCACGGCACCGCCCCCCCATTAAGGGTCCCTCACCCTAATTCTCTTCTTTTTTACTTTTCTTCTCTTTTCAAACCTAAGCGGCTCTTGCCTGCTGCAATCCTTTATCTGCTCACCCCTATACACATAGTAGTCACGACTCCTGACTTCTACTAATAACCCAACCATTCCTTGGAATAATTTTAGTACACTCTTATTCCTGCGCCCAAAGGTGGAAACCACCCCCTTCCTTATTTCCCCTCCTGCTAACCCTCATTATTATTCAGCCCACCCTCCCGATCCCCATACCTTCCCTTAGCACTACTTTAAATATGGAAACCCTCCATTTTTTTATCCCTCAACGTGCAAGGACTTAACTCTCCAACTAAACGCAGTCTACTTCTCAATCACTTGCAGAAGCATAAAATAGATGTTGCTTGCATTCAGGAAACTCATTGGACTCTCACGCCACCCTTACCATGCACCTCCAGAAAATACCCTGTGGTAGTTGAGGCCTCTTTCGAGTCAAAATCTAGAGGATTAGCTATCCTTTTTAGTAAAGATGTGGGATATGAGTCCATATACCTAGAGGCAGACCCTCAAGCGCGCTCATCTCATTCTAGTGTGTAAAATTAATACTCAAATAGTCACCCTTGTAAATCTTTATGCACCAGACGCTAGGCAAATTCACTTCTTAAGGAAGGTCCTCCATCACATGTCAGAGGTCGTACAGGGAGAGCTGATAATAGTGGGAGATTTCAACCTCATTTGGAACCACACCCTAGACAGAAGCGGTCCTAAGGTCTCCACACAGGATAGATCCATAAATTCACTCTCAAAAACCTTTCAGACACTCATAAGCCAGTATGACTTGTATGATGCATGGAGATCTTTCAACCCACAAGAGAGGGACTATACCTTTTACTCCTCTGTACATAAGTCACATAGCCGAATTGACTACTTCTTTATGACCTCTAAATTACTAGATACAATCTCACACATTAAAATAATCCCAATATCCTGGTCAGACCATGACGCCCTATCTCTATCGCTTAACTCATGTTTCTCACATACATCACTCTCATCATGGCGACTCCGGGATTGGATATTGACGGACCCCTCTATAAAGTCAGATTTACAGGAGAAGATTTCTAGCTTTCTAGACTTTAATGATGACTGTCACACTTCCATGGAAAACCTATGGGCTATGCTTAAGGCTTTCATATGGGGTCACCTCATCCAGATAGATACTACAAAACATAGAGAGATGGGTGCCACCCTCTCCGCACTTATAATCCAGTCCAGAAATATAAGGGAACAACTCCACAGCTCATACTCGGTTACATTAAACAATCAACTATCTGATCTTGCCAAAAAGATACAAGACTTAGAACTTCTTAGAGTACAGGCCACTTTAGAAAAATTTAAGAAACTTTATTATCACTTTGGTAATAAACCCTCTTTATTAGCACAAAAGCTTAGGCAGCGCACTGCACAATCTAGGGTCCTTTCTATCAGAAAGGAGGGAGGTAACTCTGTTCACTCATCTAGAGACATTGGTCATGCATTCCGAGATTACTATCTTACACTATACAACATAGAGACGGAACTAGACATTACCCCCTCCCCCTCCGACAGCGATATCCAACTTTTTGGGCTCATTTGCAATTGCCTACCCTAAGTACTGAGATCACAGCTACTTTAACAGCTCAGATAACGATAACAGAGGTACTGAGTGTCATTAAATCCCTGAAATTTGGGAAATCCCCGGGCCCAGACGGTTACACTGCCAGGTTTTACAAAACTTATCAAACTATATTGGCCCCTATTCTCTGTAGAATGTTCCAAGATGTGATTCATAAAGGTTCCTTTAGCTCTGAGTTTCTGGAAGCCACCGTGGTAACGATACTGAAGCCTTGGAAACTACCAGAACAATGCAGTAGCTATCGGCCCATATCCCTTCTTAATATAGATACTAAATTAGACGCTAAACTACTCGCCAATAGGCTCTCAAAGGTCATCACACTAATAATACACCCTGACCAGGTAGGCTTTATTCCCTCTCGGGAAAGTCCTGACGCTACTAGGTGCATACTAGATATACTTATTTTGGCGTCCAGGAGGGGGGATCCCTTTCTGGCTCTCTCTCTGGACACAGAAAAAGCCTTCAATAGGGTCAGGTGGGACTACCTTTCGGATACAATGAAAAACTTTGGCTTTCCTATTCCTTTTATAAAAGCAATACAGGCCCTATATTCTCTTCCCACAGCTAGAAATAAGGGAGTTGGCTTCCATTCAGAACCTTTTTCCATAACTAATGGTACTCGACAGGGGTGTCCCCTTTAGCCTCTACTTTTTGCCTTGGCTATTGAGCCTTTGGCCCAAACCATAAGAACTAACCTACTTGTTAGGGGCATCTCTTCAGTAAGCTCCGCTCATAAAATATCCCTGTATGCGGACAACATCACCCTCTTCCTCACCTCCCCAATAAGTTCTCTCTCAGAAGTTTTTAATACCATTAAGATCTTTAGTGAAATGAGCTTTTACAAACTCAACATAACCAAGACAGAAGCCCTTCCTATCAATATCCCCCCCCCAGGATTTCAGACTTTTACAGAGATCTTATAATTTTCAATGGAACATGAGTTCCATAAAAGTTCTAGGAGTTCATCTAGCCCCAAACACGGTAACCACTATTGCTAAAAATTACACAGAGAGGCTCCCAGACCTCCGAAAACTACTAAACTCCTGGGAATTCAGGGAGATATCTTGGACTGGTAGAATTACGGCCATCAAAATGTGCTTTCTGCCTGAAATCACCTATCTCTTTAGATGTATTCCCTTTAATATTCCTAGACCTATCTTGAACAAGCTACAGAGCCTTATTACTGCCTATGTCTGGAAAGACAGAAGTCCTAGGACTTCTAGACACACACTTGAAAGACCAACTGACTAAGGGAGACTTGCACTACCCAACCTTATCACATATTATAATGCGGCCAGACTTACACATCTACTTGCTTGGAATAACAAAGTTCAACTACCAGGCTGGTACAATATAGAGGCTTCCTTGTTACCTTCCTGTCTTAAGCTCCCGGACCTTCTCTGGATCCCTTCCCACCACAGACAGGACCTGGGGGACTTACATCCTGTTATTCATAACGCCTTTCAGTTTTGGGATCAGGTCCAACACACTCCTTCTATAGCCCCTCACCCTTCTCCCAACCTTACCCTATCCACAGCCCTATTTTCTCTACCAGACACACATCCAGAACTTTGGCAGAAACTACAGATTACACTAGTAACTGACTTCTAGGACTTTAACACATGGACCCCGCATTGCCAGTTATGCATTAAATTCCTGATACCCTCAAGACTTCAGTTTGAAGCCTTCCGACTGAGTTCCTAGTTACGCTCTTGGGACTACCCTAAGCAAAACCTCAGAGCTCACCTTATTAAACACCCCCTATCCTTCCATTACAACCTACTGTCCAACTTACACACACACAACAAAAAATTTCCCAGCTCTCTGTCTGGGAAAGGGAGATTGGTTTTGTAATAGATATTAACAAAAGAGAAAACTGGACTAATGGCACTACTATATAAACTTAGGATTCCCTGTTTATAATCATAGTGTACAATTACACTTATTAATAATTCTCAGAGTGAGGTGCTGTGTACTATTTTTCTAAAAAGAAGGAAACGGTTTTTAATCCTAAGATTAAAAATGGGGTACACTGGATAGCACTCTTGCCTAAGGGATGCTGGCTTAAGTGTTAGAACAATAGTTCCTAGGAGGAATAGCAGTAATAACCGTAGCAAATTAAAATATAACCTTTATTAAGATAGAAATTAAAAACTATGCTCCACAAACAAACATATATAGTTAAATTAAAAACACAATATATGGCTGAGAATGAAATAATCTGTAGGTCCACTTGCGTGCAAAAGGATTGCCAAAGGGGTTTGTCCTCACCCTAGGATATAATGATTCGTAGCTAAGGGGTTTATCCTCACCCTAGGATGTAATGATCCATAGCTAAGAGTAAATTCCCTTAAATCAATAATTTAAGTACTGAGTGATGGAAAGCCACTATCATAGGTATCAAATGCAACCAACTATAGCTATTTATTTTACATGAATTCCTTGCATATTCGTAGTAGATTATTGGTGATTCATGTAAATATTGGTTAAAATTATTCTGATGTACAAATCGCTGAGTCAGTGTAAGGTTACAGTGTAATTGTTTTTTAATCAAAAGAGGGATAGGAATGATATTCTAGGCTTCTTTTGTACAGAGTAATATATTTAGATAAATACCTGTGGTGTGGTTCTGTATATACTACTAGATTTCTAAGTATCTTTGATTAGCCTCTCTATATATATCCCTCTATATAGATTCTAATAAATAATGGATATAAACTCTGCAGAGTTAGATTTGTGCTTCTGCAATACCATGTAGATGTTTGTAAACAATGTGAGTGTATTACATACCAAGTGATGGAAAAATAATTATTACAAGAATTTATTTTATATTGTTATACTTTTCGACAGTAAATCGTTAGCAGGTCATGTTATATTTTATAACCTTAGTTCATTTGCACCGTTTAATGTCACAAGTATACAACTTCAGGCATACAATTACTATATTACAATTGTTTAACTTCAGGTAAAGCCTATACAAGGTTCTGTAATGCTAAACAGTATGAAGTGTGGTTAATCGAGTGTATTTGCTAACAAAAAGCTCTAATTGGCCTTTCACTGGTTAATGGTGCACTGACATTAGGCTATTTATCCTGCAGATAAGTTGTCTCGGCTTTTCATATCTCAGTAACTGTTGGTTGCTCCTTTGAAAGGATCTGAGTTACTATGTTGCCATTTAATCGTTACAGTTGATGGGGATATGCAATTAATAGTAGTTTTTTATTTTACTAGCAGGTTTGTGATCCTGCTGGAGCGTATCAATATTTATATTCGTTTCCACTGTTTAACCATTAAATATATATTATATATAGCTGTAGATGAACCAAAACAACTTTCTCTTTAAAGTAATCTCTTTGATAGTTTTTAGTTATTGCGCCGATTCAACTGATTAACACTTTGAGTTCTTTCACACTTTTGAATATCTCATGTTTGGCTTATTGACACACTCAGTCTGTGTATTACTATGTTTTTTGGCAGTTCTTTTTTGCACTGTTGAATATTGCCCAATAGTATAACTTATAAAAATCTCCACGACATTTACATATTACAGGCTCTCAGCCGTTATACCTCGTGAGACTAGAGTGATAGTTATACTATAAAATTCTATAACAGCTCATAACATCTTGCTTGTTAAAAATTAAACAACTAGGCTAGGCCCTGACATGTTTCGCCACTGATGTGGCTTTTTCAAAGACACCGAGTGTGTCAATAAGTCAAACATGAGATATTCAAAAGTGTGAAAGAACTCATAGTGTTAACCCTTTAATGACCACAGCACTTTTCCATTTTCTGTCCATTTGGGACCAAGGCTATTTTTACATTTTTGCGGTCTTTGTGTTTAGCTGTAATTTTCCTCTTACTCATTTACTGTACCCACACATATTATATACCGTTTTTCTCGCCATTAAATGGACTTTCCAAAGATACCATTATTTTCATCATATCTTATAATTTACTTTAATTTTTTTTTATAAAATATGAGAAAAAAAAGAAAAAAAAAAACACACTTTTTCTAACTTTGACCCCCAAAATCTGTTACACATCTACAACCACCAAAAAACAACCATACTAAATAGTTTCTAAATTTTGTCCTGAGTTTAGAAATACCCAATGTTTACATGTTCTTTGCTTTTTTTGCAAGTTATAGGGCCATAAATACAAGTAGCACTTTGCTATTTCCAAACCACTTTTTTTTTCAAGATTAGCGATAGTTACATTAGAACACTAATATCTTTCAGGAATCCCTGAATATCCACTGACATGTATATATTTTTTTTAGAAGACTTCCCAAAGTATTGATCTAGGCCAATTTTTTATTTCATGCCACCATTTCACCACCAAATGCGATCAAATAAAAAAATCGTTCACTTTTTCACACATTTTTTCACAAGCTTTTGGTTTCTCACTGAAATTATTTACAAACAACTTGTGCAATTATGGCATAAATGATTGTAATTTTTTCTGTGGGATCCCCTTTGTTCAGAAATAGCAGACATATATGGCTTTGGCGTTGCTTTTTGGTAATTAGAAGGCTGCTAAATGCCACTGTGCACCACACGTGTATTATGCCCAGCAGTAAAGGGGTTAATTAGGGAGCATGTAGGGAGCTTTTTGGGGTAATTTTAGCTTTAGTGTAGTGTAGTAGACAACCCCAAGTAATGATCTAGGCCCATTTTGGTATATTTCATGCCACCATTTCACCGCCAAAAAAAAAGTAAAATTTTTTACAATTTTAGGTTTCTCACTGAAATCATTTACAAACAGCTTGTGCAATTATGACACAAATTGTTGTAAATGCTTCTCTGGGATCCCCTTTGTTCAGAAATAGCAGACATATATGGCTTTGGCATTGCTTTTTGGTACTTAGAAGGCCGCTAAATGCCGCTGCGCATCACACGTGTATTATGGCTAGCAGTGAAGGGGTTAATTAGGTAGCTTGTAGGGAGCTTGCAGGGTTAATTTTAGCTTTAGTGTAGAGCTCAGCCTCCCACCTGAAATATCAGACCCCCTGATCCCTCCCAAACAGCTCTCTTCCCTCCCCCGCCCCACAATTGTCCCCGCCATAGTAAGTACTAGCAGAAACTCTGCCAGTACTAAAATAAAAGATATATTTAGGCTTTTTTTTGGGGGGGGGGGGGTTTAAGCATATTTACATATGCTGCTGTGTAGGAGCCCCCCTTAGCCCCCAACCTGACTGATCCCCCACCAAACAGCTCAATAACCCTCCCAATCTGCCTTAATGGCCGCCATCTTGGGTACTGGCAGCTGTCTGCCAGTACCCAGTTTAGAAAAAAACAGTTGCTTTTTTATTTTTTCCCCATTTTCTGTAGTGTAGCCTCCCCACCAAAGAACAAACCCCCCCACCCCCTCCTAGATACCTTTTTGATTGTTTTTTTTTTTTTTAAATAAATAAAAACTTTTTTCTGACACTTTTAGCATAGTCTTTTCTGTAGTGTAGCGGCTCTCTGCATCGGATGGCCATCTAGAGTTATTGCAGGATGCCTCCATATCGAGGCATCACTGCAATAACCGGAAAGCAGCTGGAAGCGATCAGGATCGCTTCCAGCTGCTTTCCACACCAAGGACGTGCAGGGTACGTCCTCAGGCGTTAACTGCCTTTTTTTTTTAGGACGTACCCTGCACGTCCTCGGTCGTTAAGGGGTTAATCAGTTGAATCGGCGCAATAACTAAAAACTATCAAAGAGATTACTTTAGAGAGAAAGTTGTTTTGGTTCATCTACAGCTATATATAATATATATTTAATGGTTAAACAGTGGAAACGAATATAAATATTGATACGCTCCAGCAGGATCACAAACCTGCTAGTAAAATAAAAAACTACTATTAATTGCATATCCCCATCAACTGTAACGATTAAATGGCAACATAGTAACTCAGATCCTTTCAAAGGAGCAACCAACAGTTACTGAGATATGAAAAGCCGAGACAACTTATCTGCAGGATAAATAGCCTAATGTCAGTGCACCATTAACCAGTGAAAGGCCAATTAGAGCTTTTTGTTAGCAAATACACTCGATTAACCACACTTCATACTGTTTAGCATTACAGAACCATGTATAGGCTTTACCTGAAGTTAAACAATTGTAATTATGCCTGAAGTTGTGTACTTGTGACATTAAACGGTGCAAATGAACTAAGGTTATAAAATATAACATGACCTGCTAACGATTTACTGTGGAAAAGTATAACAATATAAAATAAATTCTTGTAATAATTATTTTTCCATCACTTGGTATGTAATACACTCACATTGTTTACAGACATCTACATGGTATTGCAGAAGCACAAATCTAACTCTGCAGAGTTTATATCCATTATTTATTAGACTCTATATAGAGGGATATATATAGAGAGGCTAATCAAAGATACTTAGAAATCTAGTAGTATATACAGAACCACACCACAGGTATTTATCTAAATATATTACTCTGTACAAAAGAAGCCTAGAATATCATTCCTATCCCTCTTTTGATTAAAAAACAATTACACTGTAACCTTACACTGACTCAGCGATTTGTACATCAGAATAATTTTAACCAACATTTAAATGAATCACCAATAATCTACTACGAATATGCAAGGAATTCATGTAAAATAAATAGCTATAGTTGGTTGCATTTGATACCTATGATAGTGGCTTTCCATCACTCAGTACTTAAATTATTGATTTAAGGGAATTTACTCTTAGCTATGCATCATTACATCCTAGGGTGAGGATAAACCCCTTAGCTACGAATCATTATATCCTAGGGTGAGGACAAACCCCTTTGGCAATCCTTTTGCACGCAAGTGGACCTACAGATTATTTCATTCTCAGCCACATCTTGTGTTTTTAATTTAACTATATATGTTTGTTTGTTGAGCATAGTTTTTAATTTCTATCTTAATAAAGGTTATATTTTAATTTGCTACGGTTATTACTGCTATTCCTCCTAGGAACTATTGTTCTAACATTTAAGCCAGCATCCCTTAGGCAAGAGTGCTATCCATTGTACCCTATTTTTAATTTTAGGATTAAAAACTGTTTCCTTCCTTTTGTAATAGATATTACCTGTCACAAAAGAATCTTGATAACTAAAAAATTCTTACACTGTGTCACCCTTTGGGAATCATTCTATAAACTCATAGTAAGATGGCACCTCGTCCCGACCACACTACATAAAATATACAGTTTGCACTCCCCCATGTGCTGGAGACTTTGTGGACACATGGGTACGCCTTTGCACATCTGGTGGTCTTGTCCTAAAATACATCCACTATGGAGAGAACTTTTCCACACTCTAAACACCCTCAACATTAAACCTCCCTATCTCCCAGAGGTCACCCTCCTTCATATGCAAATCCCTAACTTAGACAACACCACAGAAGTACTGACAATATATATTTTTATGGCAACAAAGTTAGCTATAGCCAGAGCATGGAATAAAAAAGAAGCCACCATCCCTTACACAAGTGCTGGCCATTACCAGACATATCAGGCTAATGGAACAATACTCTCACAGGGTATTAGATAAAATAGACTTCTATTTTGAGGTATGGTCTCCTTGGCTAGCAATCTACCCAGATTAGACCTTCTATCAGAGACTGTCCTAATTCAGTACCTCTCCTCCTCACCAAAACTCCCCTACCCCCTCTCTCCCCTCCACCTTTGGGCTGCTATCTATCTATGCCTTAGAAACACATTTCCATTTCACAATTATTCCAGATAATTCTTTGTAGACTGATTACCCCTAATTCCCTTATATGGAAGCCGTGACTATCACAAAAATACATTCTCTCTATCCTTTACTACAGAAAAATAAGACATCCTTCTCAACTCCAGAACATAATCCTCACTTCACTATAGACGAGAGTAGATCTGCGGGCGATACTCAGACACGAGAAAATTTAGCAAGCACGTTGTTGGTTTATTGCTTATTCCAATCTGTATAAAATGATTTACATCAACCTCAAATAACAATGTCTGTAAATCTCATCACATTTATTGATGTTATATTTCTATATCGAAATGTCTTAATAAAAACTTTTTATAAAAAAAATAAAAATAAGAGCAGCACAAATCTTAATTTTTTGCGGCACAAAACAATGTAGCACTAACGAAACACAGTGGATTTTTTTTTTAAATAATTTTTATTGAGGCATAAAATACATAATAACAGATAAATTACATGAAAATGAGAGAGCAATAACAATCGCTTCATCTTCAGATAAGATCTAGTTTGTTACATAGCAAAGATAATAAAAACAAGTTGAAAATAAACCTCATGTTTTCCATTTTTTTTGTTACCTTTAAACATGAACATTTTCAGATTTTGTTTTGATTTGAAACAATCTGTAGGCATATATAACTTATTTCGCAACATAAATAAAATTAAGGGATTCTTTACGCTATATGTTAACAATCTGCTAGTAGAAGAATAAATCAGATAGTATGGGTATTTCAGTATCTCCAAAAAAAAGCTATATGTTAAGAATCTGCTAGTAGAGGCGTAGATAAAAATAATATATATATTTTAATATCCTTAAATATATGCTATATGTTATCAATCTGCTTGAGATGAAATAATATGAATATTTCAATATAATATTGTTGATTATAGATACAGTGTTTATGAGAGAAACCGTGCAATAATATTCTGAGCACAGTGAAGGTGCCAGAGTATCATAGTGGGTGGGGGGGTAGGAGTATAAAGGAGATAAATATGCAACATAGGCAAAAGACTTAATAGGTGGGTTATTGTATAGATAACAGGTTTGAAAAAGCTCCACAAAGATCCTATACCTGTTATAAATAGGAGGGTACTATTGGTACTGGAACTGGGGGTTTTCTTAACCGATTAACAATGAGTATGACCATATTAATATTGGCATCCCACTAGTTATAGTGATCAGATAAAAAAAAAAAATAAAAAAAAAATTAAATTAACCTGCGACACAGAGCTGTTATAAACCACATAACAGCCACATTTCAGAGGTACATAGGTTAGCATATACAGTAGTGTAATAGATATAAGAATTACCATGGAAGTGAAAGCCACCCTTGGACCTGTGAGTATGTAGGCTGACCAAATTAATACCCTTACTCAAAAAGAGATACGTACTTGGTAACTGAGATAATAATGTAGCATTATAGCCACGCCGTCTAGTTAAGCCCTTATACATCTAAACAATGCATGTTCTTTGTTTATTGAGAAGTGATGGCAAAAAAGGTTATGTAATTCTAAAATATATTAGGTATAGCATAAAGACTTCAAGGAGGGAACTTATCAAAACATAGGGAATTTATACTGTTGTGAATTAAGTAGAGTATAAAGTGATAAATTACTCAGGCTGTTGCCTGCGATTGCGGCAGCCAACCGCAGCACTCAAGTTAAGCCAGGATTACCATAATGTATATTACATAGTAACATAAATATTGTAATATAGATCATCCTATATGAGGGGAATGCTAGGGGGAATAGGGAAACAAATTAAATATAATTTCCAAGGATACAGTTTCCTGTGCTTAACATATAAACGCGGTATGGGGGGAAAATTGGTGAATATGTACTGTAAGAGCTCCCATAACTTTAAACATCATAACTTATGATACAATGTACATACTAGGATTATGTCTAAAATGTAAATGTAAGAAAGGGACAGCGCATTAGGGGGACCACTGAAATAAATATATGCAGGAATTAAACACACCCTCAGCTATCAGGAAATGTACATAATCTGCCTAATTGAAATCCTCAAAGCGTAGATGTCACCATACAGGTTACTTGAAATTATAAGTCCGTCGTAAGGGTACAGGCCCTATACCCCACAAAAGAAACAGAGTTCTCACCTGTAGCTGATAGTAGATAGTAACTGTCGTATTGCATTGCATATAACCAGTGGGATGTTACTGTCCCCCTCCTAACTGAGTAAGACAACAGACAAAGAGTTTCCAATAAATATATACAAATTATAGGAGACATGGCTTAAAGTAAACTAGTAACTTTAGAGATTGGAGCAGATCACATCCGTCAATTGCATATGGCAAACTGAAACTAATCCTTGACTCCCCTCTAGTGGTGGATGAAAGCTTAATCCCCCCCCCCCCTTAATTCCTATTGGCTGATAGAATTCTATCAGCCAATCGGAATGTAAGGAACGCCATCTTGGATGATGTAATTTAAAGGGAAACTTCATTCTTCAGAAGCCATCGGAAGAAGAGGATGCTCCACTCTGGATATCTTGAAGATGGACCCACTCCGTGCCGGATGGATGAAGATAGAAGATGCTGGATGGATGAAGACTTCTGCCGGCTTCGATGAGGACTTCTGCCGCCTGGATGAGGATGGATGTCTGGTCTTCAAAAACTGTAAGTGGATCGTCGGGGGTTAGTGTTAGTTTTTTTAAGGGTTTATTGGGTGGGTTTTATTTTTAGCTTAGGGTTTTGGGCAATGTAAAAGAGCTAAATGCCCTTTTAAGGGCAATGCCCATCCAAATGCCCTTTTAAGGGCAATGCCCATCCAAATGCCCTTTTCAGGGCAATGGGGAGCTTAGGTTTATTTAGTTTAGTTTTATTTGGGGGGTTTGGTTGTGTGGGTGGTGGGTTTTACTGTTGGGGGGTTGTATTTTTTTTTACAGGTAAAAAGAGCTGATTTCTTTGGGAAAATGCCCTGCAAAAGGCCCTTTTAAGGGCAATTGGCAGTTTAGTGTAGGCAAGATTTTTTTTATTTTTGGGGGGCTTTTTTATTTTGATAGGGCTACTAGATTAGGAGTAATTCGTTTTATTTTTGATCATTTCTTGTTTTATTTTGCATAATTTAGTATTTTTTTTTGTAATTTAGATAAATATTTTGTTAATTTAATTTATTTAATTTTATTGTAATGTTAGGTTTTAGTGTGAGGCAGGTAATGTTTTATTTTACAGGTAAATTTGTATTTATTTTAACTAGGTAGCTAGTAAATAGTTAATAACTATTTACTAACTAGTCTATATAGTTAAAATAAATACAAACTTATCTGTGAAATAAAAATAAAACCAAAGATATCTACAATGTAACTATTAGTTATATTGTAGCTAGCTTAGGGTTTATTTTACAGATAAGTATTTAGTTTTAAATAGGAATTATTTAGGTATTAATAGTAAGTTTTATTTAGAATTATTTTAATTATATTAAAGTTAGGGGTGTTAGGGTTAGGTTTAGGGGTTAATAGGTTTATTATAGTGGCGAAGTGGGCGGACAGCAGATTAGGGGTTAATTATATTTAAATAGTGTTTTTGATGCGGGAGGGCAGCGGTTTAGGGGTTAATAATTTTATTATAGTGGCGACGATGTCCGGAGCGGCAGATTAGGGGTTAATCATTTTAGTTTAGTTTTTGCGATGCAGGAAGGGCTCGGTTTAGGGGTTAATAGGTAGTTTATGGGTGTTAGTGTACTTTTTAACACTTTAGTTATGAGTTTAATGTTACAGCTTTGTAGCGTAAAACTCATAACTACTGACTTTAGATGGCGGTACGGATCTTGTCGGTATAGGCTGTACTGCTCACTTTTTGGCCTCCCCACAAAACTCGTAAAACCGGCGCTATGGAAGTCCCATTGAAAAGGACTTTTTTAAAAGTGCGGTACTGATGTTGCGTGACGGCCAAAAAAGCGAGGGTTACAGCTATTCTGACAAGACTTGTAATAGCAGCGGTAGGGAAAAAGCATCATTATGGGCCATAACAATGCTTTTTCACTAATAATGCAAAACTTGTAATCTGGCTGTAATTTAATTACTAAGCCCCCTAACTTAACACCCACTATAAATTAACCCCAAATTACATAAAATAATAAAAATACTAAAATATAATTAAAATAAAAAATCCTAATAGTACTTAGAAAAATAAACCTAAGATTAAATTAAAATAAATGAACCCCTTGAGTGCTGACGACGGCCCTGAGCCGTCGCAGAGTTTCCCACTCTGGTGCTAACGACCGCTCAGAGCTGTCGCTAGCACTCTCCCACCTTGAGGGAGATCTGGGGGCTCCCATCCACTCCTACGCCGGCGATCGGGCCTGTATAGTGACAGACATTTCCCGGGCTTCACGTTATGCGTGGTGAAGTCACGCGCAATGACGGGATGACGTCACCGCACAACTTTTTTTATAATTCACAATCAGCTAGATTACGAGTTTTGAGCACTATAGAGAAATTATCAAACGCCACAAAAGTTACATTATTTAATTTCCTATAGTGCTGCTATTACAAGTTCTCAAACATAGAACTGCTGAGATGTGCTTGTGCATGAATTCCCCATTGACATCAATGGGGAGAGCCGGCAAAAAAAAACAACTCACACCTGCGATCGCAGAAACAAAAGTTCCGTAACGTAGCCCCATTGATGTCTATGGGGAAATAATTAAACACCACTAATCTGCTGCCCCTGACATCGCCGTCGCCTGCCTACAGTTATTAACTCCTAATCTGCCCCTCCCGATATCGCCACTACCTAAATAAAATTATTAACCCCTAATCTGCCGCTCACGATATCGCCACCTCTATACTACATTTATTAACCCCTAAACTGCCAGCCCCCCACATCGCAACAAGCTAAATTAAACTATATTAACCCCTAAACCTAACCCTAACGTAACCTTAACACCCCCTAACTTTAACATAATAAAAATATAGCTAAATTAAATTTACAATTATTAACTAAATAATACCTATTTAAAACTAAATACTTACCTGTGAAATCAAACCTAAACTAGCTACAATATAACTAATAGTTATATTGTAGCTAGCTTAGGTTTTATTTTTATTTCACAGGTAAGTTTGTATTTATTTTAACTAGGTAGACTAGTTAGTAAATAGTTATTAACTATTTACTAACTACCTAGTTAAAATAAATATAAACTTACCTGTGAAATAAAACCTAACCTGCCTTACACTAAAACCTAACATTACAAAAATAAAAAAACTACCATTACAAAAAATAAAAAAACCTACAATTACAAAAAAACCCCAATTAAATTATTTTAAAAGAAAAAAAAATATTAATCCTATTCTAATACCCCTAAAAAAAATAACCACTCCAAAATAAAAAACCCTACTCTAGAATAAACTACCAAGGGCCCTTAAAATGGCCTTTTTGGGAGCCCTTAAAAGGGCCTTTTGTAGGGCATTGCCCTGAGATAAACAGCTCTTTTACTTTAAAAAGAATAAAAACACCCCTAACACTATACAAACAAAGTGTTATAATCACTTGAAAATTGTGGAAATAATATATTGTGAACTTTTTTTTATTTTTAAATTCTTTTATTGAGATTTATAGTAAGTACAATACAAATAATATGTTCAATCACAACAACAAAGGGAACAAAGATGAACTTTGTACACAGACCACACTAAATAAATTAGGAGTGCACTGGAATGTATACAATTTCTGCTAACGTGATGAACATGAGTAACTGAAATCTCTATTTTCTAATGCAAATTCTCCATATGTGCACCTCAGGTAAGCTAATACCTTAAAAATAGGAGATTTAAAATATTGATGAGCAATGATATAGGAATATGAAAATAAATAGCAGGTTGGGTCCAATTGTGGGCCCTAGCTTAGTACTTATAGCATAAAACAGCGGGTAAATACCGCTTAACCTTAAAATAAGGAAAATATTTTGGGGGGGGGGGGGATGGGTTCAAATTGAAGCAAAACTTAGTATAACTTCCAGTAACAAATACAATTTACATTGAAAACTTCTGCTTTAGCCAATGTAGACAAGGCAAGACTATTTTCAATACATTAAAAAGGTTGAGAATAACTAAGGTGTAGAAGAGCAAATAAAGATCTGAGAATAAGTAGGGAGGGCATTATAGAAATGCTAAATAAGTTTCCTCAGCCACAAATTCTTAACTAATTAACCTCTCACTTTATGGGACCAGCATATGTAATATAAAAACAAAACCTGCTGCAAATATATTAGGCATTAAGGAGTCGTGTCACAGACAGCTGAACTGTAAGATGTTAATATGGGGTGTTATCCAAGATCCCCCACCTCCCTCGCCGGCTAAAGGGAAATGCAGGCAACATATGATCTAAATAGAGTAGGACTCAGCCCCAAGTAAAGTTAAAATATGTATAATAGATACCAATCAGGCCCCAATATGTTAATCTATAACATATGAGAAATTGTATGAAAATAAGTTATGGACTGGATCCCACAGTAGCATTCAGTACACATGAAAACATTATCATGCACATTACTAACATACTATACAGGATATTTCAGCTGCAGTGACAGAACAACATTATATAAATTTTTAAACTTAAACATAAACAGGCTGGTTATATGAGTGTCCCTCAGCTGGAGGAAGTGAAAACTTGTCTATATAATCTATGTATAAGGTATGCAGTGTAGATCTATGCACAACTGTCTAAACAAAAATTTATTAGGATCTGGTCTGAGAGCTATATATCTATCCCAGTGTACAGGTTAGACATATGTATATAGGAAGTGCTCTCGATATGGGGATATAAATAATAAAGGTCTCTACTATAGGATAACTGAAGTGAACTTAATAACAGTATAATGAAAACCTCTAAAAGTTACACAGTAGACCAGCCTATGCACCTGGGTGGGAGTTGAATTGTCAGTGGAACTGCCATATATGACATTAAGGGAAGATCAAATATGAACTAGAGCTATGGCTAACATATTATTAAACATGAGTCCTTTACAAAAGAGATATAGCTAACAATATATAGGACACAAACTTTGTCACAGTAAACCATATCTGCAATAAGCTGGTGATAGCCCGGTTATACAATTTATGTTGTGCTTTGCAAATTGTAGCATCAAAACTGGGAAGTATATATAAAAAAGAAATATATAGAATGGAGTTGTCTAATAGCCTAAACCCTGTGCATTAGGTGATTGGGGAAACAAGACAGAAGCTAGGCACCCCTTAACAAAACGGACACGTGTAAGGAAAATCTGAGCCTTGTATAAAGGTACACATAAAATATAGTTCTCAACTGTTAATGAGGGGTATATACATTTAAAGATCAAACATCAGACTTAATAGTCGTCATCTGAGTGGTGAAGCTAAAGTCAGTGTCCCAAGGTAGAACTCTGTTAAGGAATAGAAAGTCTTAGGGGACATTACCCAATGCCTGTCTTAATGCAATCCAAACGGCTGGTAGATAGTGGAGCTTGTCTAGGGATTTCAACACAAACAAGCCCATAAGGCAACTCATGATTAAAGTTCTGAGAACCTTTAACAGAGTAGATGACTGTTCCATTTCTAGCAGAAAGCGCCAACAAATGCAAATGGCCGTCCTGGGACGAGAGCGTCTCCATATTATAGAACTCAGCGTGTGCAAGCCCTGAGTATCTGCGATTCACATTGCGCTGTATGTAGTCTCCTGTATTGCTGAACGATAGACTAAGGCCCTCGACCCCTCCAGGGAGGCCGGCCGCATCCCCATCCAGAGCCGCCGAGGGCGGTTTCACTCTGATCAATGTCGGGAAGACTGTTGTGGGCTTCGGTGGTAGATCCGGCATTGCAGCCTGAAACCCTGCCGGTATCATAAATTCGGGTCTCCGGTCTGTAAGAGCATTGAGTGGCAGATCGCTCCAGACCTGAGGGGTATCCCCAAGCACAGCATTATAACAGCCAAACTGTGGATTCTCTTGCATAGGTGCTAAAAGGCAGTCCGACAACGTCTCCTGTAGTGTAGGCTCTGGCTCCCTTTTATCAGTGGAGCTACTACCCACTCCAGCCATTGCTTCTGTCAAGGTATCAGATAGGTCTGAAAAGCAGTAGTCTAGCTGGCGGCTGAGATCTTGTAGAAAAACTTGTAGCGTCCCTTCAGGGTCATCAATAAGAGCCATTGTGTCCCTCTGGTTAATAGGTTAGAACCCGTTAGCAGTGATGATCGTCGGGCCGGGAAAGGGCTTCAGAGAATTTGCGGGCCTAGGCCTTACCAGCCCAGAACAGGTCCCAAACGTAGAAAAACTTGTAGAGTTAGGTATCTACATGACAGGCAGGCTTTCATAAAAATAAAGGCACAAAAATCTGTCACAGACGCTGACTAATTTTCGTGAAAAAATTGAAATATTTGGGATCCCTAGCTGGAGCTCACTAAATTTGCGTCCTCTCCCGACCCTGCCTGGACACGCCCCCCCATATTGTGAACTTTAACTCAAGAAACTGGCAAAAATATCAAGAAGCTAAAAAAGAGACTGCTATTTATATCAAAAAGAGCACCAAATGGAAATAAAAAAACAAAGCTTCCTTTTTAAAGTTCAATGGAAAAACGAATAAATGGCGTGCATGCATAGTTAAAGCACGCAAAAAGAAAAACCACATAGTGGCCATTAAAAACAAAATAGGAAGATTTGTTTCTAATGAGGATATAGTTAAAGGGACACTGAACCCAATTTTTTTCTTTCGGGATTCAGATAGAGCATGCAATTTTAAGCAACTTTCTAATTTACTCCTATTATCAAATTTTCTTCATTCTCTTGGTATCTTTATTTGAAAAGCAAGAATGTAAGTTTAGATGCTGGCCCATTTTTGGTGAACAACCTGGGTTGTTCTTGCTGATTGGTGGATACATTCACCCACCAATAAACAAATGCTGTCCAGGGTTCTGAATCAAAAATTGTCTGGCTCCTTAGCTTAGATGCTTTATTTTTCAAACAAAGATAGCAAGAGAATGAAGAAAAATTAATAGTAGGAGTAAATTAGAAAGTTGCTTAAAATTGCATGCTCTATCTGAATCACTAAAGAAAAAATTTGGGTTCAGTGTCCCTCTAAAAGTATTTCATAACTTCTGTCAGGAAGTGTACACTTGTACAGGAGTAAATAGTAAGGAAAAAGATGCCTTTTTGGGGAAAATTAAATTACCCAAACCAGTGATGTGCGGTGACTTCAGAGGCTGGTGAGGCAGTGTCTAGGAATCGGATACGCCTTCATTCTTTAGATATCCTTTGTTGAAGAAATAGCAATTGCACATGGGCGAGCCAATATCTATATGCAGCCATCATTCAGTATCTAATGAGCATATTTAGATTTGATTTTCAACAAATATCTGATTTTCTTCATTCTTTTGATATCCTTTGTTGAAAAGCATATCTAAATATGCTTAGAAGCTATTGAGCATATTTAGATATGAATTTCAACAAAGGATATCTGATTTCCTTCATTCTTTTGATATCCTTTGTTGAAAAGCATATCTAAATATGCTCAGTAGCTAATGAGCATATTTAGATATGCTTTCCAACAAAGGATATCAAAAGAATGAAGGAAATCAGATATCCTTTGTTGAAATTCATATCTAAATATGCTCAATAGCTAATGAGCATATTTAGATATGCTTTTCAACAAAGGATATCAAAAGAATGAAGAAAATCAGATATCCTTTGTTGAAATTCATATCTAAATATGCTCAGTAGCTACAGAGCATATTTAGATATGCTTTTCAAAGGATATAAAAGAAGTTGGTTTCTTATTCAAGCTGTTTCTTATTCGGGAAATTCTGTTTCTTATTCATGGAAGTTGGTTTCTTATTCAATTTTTTTGTCAGACTGCTTTAAATTTACTTTAAAATAAAAAAATAGGTTTTATTAAAATAATAATATGATTCATATAATGTAGTTACACAGAGGTGGAATCTCTTTATATAACAATTAGATATACAAACTTGAAAAAAGGGCATACGTTGGCACCACTAAAAATATTACTATTTTGAATAAATAACATATATTTTCAAAGGGTTAATAACCATTCGGCCACTGATTTCACTATGATTTTATACAGGGTAGATCCCATTCCCCCTCCATGTCATGCAATTGTTTTTAGCCTGGCCCAATGGTGTTTTTGCCACAGAAATTGATGCCAACACTGGCATAGGTGACATAATTCTCATTTTTGAATAAGTAACAGATATTTTCAAAGGGTTAATAACCATTGGGCCACTGATTTCACTATGAATTTATACAGGGTAGATCCCCCTCCATGTCATGCAATTGTTTTTAGCCGGGCCCAATGGTGTTTTTGGCACATAAATTGATGCCAACACTGGCATAGGTGACATAATTCTCATTTTTGAATAAGTAACAGATATTTTCAAAGGGTTAATAACCATTGGGCCACTGATTTCACTTTGAATATATACAGGGCAGATCCTCTTCCATGCCATGCAATTGTTTTTAGCCTGGCCCAATGGTGTTTTGGCACAGAAATTGATGCCAACACTGGCATAGGTGACATAATTCTCATTTTTGAATAAGTAACAGATATTTTCAAAGGGTTAATAACCATTGGGCCAGGCTAAAAACAATAGCATGGCATGGAGGGGGATCTACCCTGTAGATATTCATAGTGAAATCAGTGGCCCAATGGTTATTAACCCTTTGAAAATATCTGTTACTTATTCAAAATTGAGAATTATGTCACCTATGCCAGGGTTGGCATCAATTTCTGTGCCCAAAACACCATTGGGCCAGGCTAAAAACAATTGCATGGCATGGAGGGGGATCTACCCTGTATATATTCATAGTGAAATCAGTGGCCCAATGGTTATTAACCCTTTGAAAATATATGTTATTTATTCAAAATAGTAATATTTGTAGTGGTGCCAACGTATGCCCTTTTTTCAAGTTTGTATATCTGTTATATAAAGAGATTCCACCTCTGTGTAACTACATTTATATGAATCATATTATTATTTTAATAAAACCTATTTTTTTATTTAAAAAAAAATTGAATAAGAAACCAACTTCCATGAATAAGAAACAGAATTTCACGAATAAGAAACAGCTTGAATAAGAAACCAACTTCCTTGTCGTGTGACTGAGCCTGCTGGGGCCCTGGGCCATCTTTTCTTTTCTTTTAGGCGGCACTAAGTTGAAGTTAGATAACTTGAGTTGAACTTGTCAACTTGATATACATTTATTACAACGAACTTGCAGCCTCGCTGCCTCTATAGTCAAGGGAAGTGACTTGAGTCACTTGACTATTTTGGCAGCGAGGCTGCAAGTTCGTTGTAATAAATGTATAAGTTCAACTTCAACTCACGTTATCTAACTTCAACTTAGTGCCGCACTGCCGCCTAAAATAAAAGATTGGCCCAGGGCCCCAGCAGGCTCAGGACAGGAGTCACTATAAAAGGCTGAAGCCCGCCACCGCCACTGACAGTCTGACACCTACCTAAATCAATGCAATCTAATAGTAATCACAATTATTATATCACAATAGTCGATTCGAAGTTAACACACTAACACAGTCACACAACAACAACAGAAGAAGACAGTAAATCAGTCAACCTGAACCTGACCTACCTAAAAAGATGCGCCGCCGCCAAATATAGATAACAAGTACAACAAGTTGAAGTAGTCTTCTACGCTCCGGTTGCAATCAATGCTGACTGACTGTTAAATAACGGTCGTTGTTCACAGGGGCGGACTGAGACAAACCAGGGCCCCCGGGCACAAGTGTGGCAGGGCCCCCCACCCCCTTTTTGCTCCACCTCCCTACCTTCTCTACCCCTCCTTCACCCTTTTGGCCCTCCCACCTCCTGTGCCCATGCCATCTCATATGCCTCGCACCTCATATGATACAACAGTGGAAACAAACAGATGACCCCTGCATGAAGCTAGATAGATAAACAGATAGAGGAACAACAAGCAACTAAGAAAGCAGTACTTACCAGTTAGTTGGGAGTTGTATGGAGATGCAGATGATGGCTGCCTAGTGCCTTTGCCTCCTTCACTCGCCTCATCATGCCACCACCACACATGTTCACACGCTGCCATATCCTGTGCCTTCTCTGATTTTAGTAACTGCACATTGCGCAGTCAAAAGTGTATGCAGTGCAGCATTTGGGTGGGTGGCGCTGGCTGGAGCCTGGTTATCATTAATATGTGGACCGTTGTCATCCAGCCCCGCAGGGCAGCCACTTTTGGTGCAAACTTTTTAAATGCATTGATGGCTTTTTACAGCAGCTACTTCACCAGTTAATATATATGCTGATCAAATCCACCAAGACATTTTTTTCATTCTCTTGATATCTTTGATGATAAGCATACTTAGGTAGGTTTAGATGCAGTAAGGCACTACTTGGAGCTTGTTGATTGGTTGCTGCACATATATGCCCTTGTGATTGGCTCACATGATGTGTTCAGGTAAATCCCAGTAGTGCATTGCTGTTCCTTCAACCAAGGATACAAAAAAATTAAACTAATTTGATCATAGAAGTAAATTAAGAAGTTGTTTAAAATTGGGAACTCTCTCTGAAGCATTAAATAAATAAATTAAAAAAAATTTGGTTGCATGTCACTTTAAGAAACCATACAGACTTCAAGCTTAAAGGGATACTAAACCCACATTTTTTTCTTTCATGATTCAGATAGAAAGTTGCGTAAAAATGCATGCCCTAATTTACTCCTATTATCAAATTTTCTCCATTCTCTTGTTATCTTTAGTTAAAAAGCAGGAATGTAACGCTTAGGAGCCAGCCCACCAATAAGCAAGCGTAAACCAGGCTCCTACGCCTTGCATTTCTGCTTTCTAAATAAAGATAGCAAGAGAACAAAGAAAATTTGATTGAGGGGGAGGCAGAGAGGGAAGAGAGAGAGACAGAGGAGGGAGACAGGGGGGATTCAGAGAGAGAGAGAGAGAGAGAGAGAGAGAGAGAGAGAGCCAGAGAGCCAGAGGGAGGGAGAGAGAGCCAGAGAGAGAGAGAGAGCCAGAGAGAGAGAGAGCCAGAGAGAGAGAGCCAGAGAGAGAGAGCCAGAGAGAGAGACAGAGAGACAGAGACAGAGAGCGCCAGAGGGAAAGAGCGCCAGAGGGAAAGAGAGCCAGAGGGAGAGAGAGCCAGAGGGAAAGAGAGCCAGAGGGAAAGAGACAGAGAGAGAGAGAGAGACAGAGAGACAGAGAGACAGAGAGAGAGAGAGAGAGAGAGAGAGAGACAGAGAGAGAGAGAGAGAGACAGAGAGAGAGAGAGACAGAGAGAGAGAGAGACAGAGAGAGAGAGAGACAGAGAGAGATAGACAGAGAGAGAGAGACAGAGAGAGATAGACAGAGAGAGATAGACAGAGAGAGAGACACAGAGAGAGACACACAGAGAGAGAGAGAGAGACAGAGAGAGGCAGAGACAGAGAGACAGAGAGAGAGAGAGACACAGAGAGAGAGACAGAGGAGGGAGACAGAGGAGGGAGACAGAGGAGGGAGACAGAGGAGGGAGAGAGAGGAGGGAGAGAGAGGAGGGAGAGAGAGAGAGAGAGACAGAGGAGGGAGAGAGAGAGAGAGAGACAGAGGAGGGAGACAGAGAGAGAGAGACACCGAGAGAGAGACAAAGGAGGGAGACAGACAGAGAGAGAGAGACAGAGGAGGGAGACAGAGAGAGAGAGGAGGGAGACAGAGAGAGAGAGACAGAGGAGGGAGACAGAGAGAGAGGAGGGAGACAGAGGAGGAAGACAGAGGGAGAGAGACAGAGAGAGACAGAGAAGGGAGACAGAGAAGGGAGACAGAGGAGGGAGAGAGAGAGACACAGAGAGAGAGAGGCAGAGAGGGAGACAGAGGAGGGAGACAGAGGAGGGAGACAGAGGAGGGAGAAGACACATAGGGGAGGAAAAAGAGAGAGAGAGAGAGGGGAAAAAAGAGAAAAGGGGAATAATTGCTAATAAAACAACCTTTACAGGCCCTTCTACCCTCTATTCTTTGACACAGTGACACAGAGGTCCAGGCAGCAGTGTGACCATTGGTGGACCTAATGAACAGAGGGCCCTGGCGCAAAAAAAATGTTGGGCTCCCCTGAAGGTAGATCAGATGTACCAAGCAAAGCAAGTGTGTCAGGCAGATTTGAGGCATGCCCATGTCACTGTAAAAGGCCATGCCTGGCTGTTACCAAATGCCACTTACAAAGGTGGGGCCACACACAAACACACTACATACCATACACAAAGACACTATATTTCATGCACACGCTACATGGCATACACACATTACAAAATATACACTCACACACACATGCTACATAGCAAACACACATAATGTATATTCACTATGCAGCATATAAACACATATACAGTATACACCAATATTATACATATCACACTCACTAAATATTTTTCACAGGCACAATACACATCATACACATACTACAAAGCATATGCACACTACACAACATACTAAGTTATTACTAACACACATGTACATGCTACATAGCATTCAAACACTACAGAGCATATAGACATACAGTATGGAGCATATACAAACATACTATAACATAAATGCATACTACACATCTGACACACAAATGCTACATATCATGCACAAACACATATACACTCACTACCCAACATCCAACCATACAAATGCACACTGTATTGCAGCATACACTCACTACACAGCATATATACACATAAACACTTTGCAGCATACACACAAATATACATACACAGCATTAACACAGTACACTCACTAATTTGCACTATATAACTTACATACATACAAACATATACATTGACCATAAAACACACACACACACACACACAAAGTACACAGCATTGGCACAGTTCACAATAGCAGTATTTTCATATAAATTGCACACAACATTCAAATAAACACACTACACACAACATACACACATATATATATATATATATATATATATATAAACACACTACACACAACATACACACATATATATATATATATATATAAACACACTACACACAACATACACACACATATATATATAAACACACTACACACAACATACACACACATATATATATATAAACACACTACACACAACATACACACATATATATATATATATAAACACACAGGTCAGGACATGACATCATTCTCTTCTGGACAGAAAGCTCATCAGAAATATACTATTGTGAAAACAAAGTGCCTAACGTGTTTGGGCCAGTTTGCAAAGAATGCAAAGAATCTGAGACTCAGACAGTATACTGTGGTGTTACTGATCCCTAATTTATAACAGTGAATGCTATAAGTGCCTGCACAACAAGACTGCAGATAGGGTCATCTAATTTATTATCATATACACACACATTGACACTGCTTTCAACTCCAAGTTCTCCAACGATCAGCAATGTATTCCGTGGACCATAACTTCAAAGGAGCTATAAATTAAGGGGTCACACTGGGTGTAACAGCAGAGCAGCCGATGAAAGTAGCATAGGAGGGGAAACTAGAGAGGCAGTTTTAGCAAACGCAGGCAGTGAGAACAGGAACAGAGAAGATAGAATGAAGGACTCAGGGCCCGGTGTTTATCTTTTCTGTATTACACTAACCTAACCAGTGACAACTCTTTGCCTCTCTCGCAGTCCCACCCCCACTCACCTCACCTCAAACTCTTTACCTCCTCCTGACTCCAGGCTCCTTCTCACACTCACACTTGCTGCCTAAAGACACAATACACATGTCTGCAAGCTACTAATTCTGAGTCTGACTCTGCATTGATGAGCCGATATATAGCGCTCACACCGGCCCCAGCTCTCCTCCATGACTTCTTGACTATCTACACACGTCACACACACGTGAGAGCGCCCCCTGGCCCCCACCCCCAGAAAGTTCCGCTACGCGCACAATCCAGAATCCAGCAAGCCCAATAAAAAATAATACATTTTAATAAAAAAAAAAATCCTAATTCTTCTGCTGCATAATGCATGCCTGCAGTGGCAGGGGCCCCTCTAAGATGCAGGGCCTTCGGGCAAGGGCCGACTTGTCAGTCCGCCCCTGGTTGTTCAGTACCTACTACCTCCACCGTCCACGTCTGACTCTAGTGCTCTGCATTGAGCTGCTCTGAGATACGTGACCGCACGCGGAAGGATCTATTTAATTCCCGCCCGGCACTCAGAGACAGCCAGCCCCAGTCAGATTCAGACGAGTTCTGAATTCTGAATCTGATTGGCTGAGAGTCAGACTAGTAGTGAGACGTGAGAGGCGGCCAGGACGGAGGCTAGCCTCCTGTGGAAGCGTATGGGGCGCATTGGAGAGCACTGCATTAGCACCTTTTCTCCTCTGGTGGCAGTCTCTCAGCGTCCCATACACTTCCACAGTAGTCAATGCATTCATATTGCGCAATGCAAGGACAGCCGGCTGTCCTTTTCTTGCGCAATATGAATGTATTGATGTATAAACAGTGAGTCGGTTTTAATAAAATTTACACAGAAACATGATTTTGGTGGAGGGGTGGGGGGGTAGGGGGGGTCACCTTATTTTATAAAAAAAAAAAATATGAAAAATTTTTTTTTAAATAAATGCTGCCTGTAATTACATAGATTGGCCAGGGTAGGCGCTGCCTCACCTGCCTCCTGTGACTGCACGTCACTGACCCAAACTGTCCAAAGCTTAGATAGCTTAAATGCACCAATTTCGCACAAAGAAATCCATGAAGGGATTCAATGCATGGCGTTGAATAAGGCCCCAGGACCTGACCAACTGCCTTCTGAATTTGAAAAAATACTACAAGATTTTATTTTACCAGTTTTACAAAATCTCTTTAACGAGTATTACACACAAAATAATATGTCTTCGTCCTTTTTTTCCTCATCTATAATAACACATACTTAAAAAGGATAAAGAACCAGAGTCGTTGGATGCGTACGACCCATCTCCCTACTAAACAACGACTGTAAACTATTAACAGCAATAGTGGCCAATAGACTAAAAATTATTTTGGACCCTCTTATACACATAGACCAATCTCGATTTATGCCAGGAAGGAATCCCACCAAAAATATGCGAAGAGTACTTACAGTCATTGAGCATATTTGGTGTAATAAATTTAAATTAAAGGATAACAAAGAAGCGGCAATAATTACAATTGAAGCAGAAAAAGCCATTGATCCCATTACATGGGATCATTTATTCACCTCCATAGACAAATTTGGTTTAACAGGACATTTTAAAGAATTTGTACAAATTATATATACTAGGCCAATTTCGAGACTTTCAATCGATGGGCAATACTCCCCCCATGATTAACATCTCTAAAGGCAGGAGGCAAGGCTGCCTTTTATCTCCCTTACTCTTAAAACTTGCAATTGAACCATTAGCAATTAGCTTAAGAAAGATCTAGAAGGTTTCTTTTTGGGTGAAGGAAAGTGGTATTATCCCTTTATGCGGATTACTTATTAGTATTTATAGAAAACTCCCGGAAAAATATCCCTAACTTATTAGACATTATTTATCGCTATAGTCTGTTTTCCAGCTATAAGATTAACCTCTCCAAGTCTGAAATACTCTGGTTGCATAAAAATGCAAATAGTATCGCCCTCACTCCATTTAAAGAGGCAGAAGAACAGATTAAATATCTAGGTATTATCTTAAGCAAAAATCCAGTCAATTGGTATGAGTTAAATTATAAAAAATGTATGGGTATCTGCAGCGAGAGATTTACATAACTGGAAGGTCTTACCCCTCAGCCTCTCAGCAAAAATTAATTTGGTGAAGATGATTCTTCTTCCAAAAATACTATTTCTTTGTCAAAATGTATCTCTTTATTAAAGAAAAAGATCTTAAGAAATTCCACTCAAATTGTCTACAGTTTCTTTGGAAAGGTGGGAAAGCCTGTATAGCACTGAAAAGATTAATGTAGAAAAATTAACATGGCGGGCTTGGTTTCCCAAATAATAAACTCTATAACAAGGTATTTATGGTCAAGATTGCCTGTGATTGGCTAGAAGAAAATTACCTAGTTTCATACGCACAACTAGAACATAATTTGATATGCCCATTTTCAGTAAAAGGGTTACTTTCTTCATCTAAACCTCAGAAATATACCTAAAGATGTAGTTAAAAAGAAAACAGTATACAATGTAATAGTTTCTTGGATCAAATGTAACAAGGAACTTGATATTAATAATCAGTTGTCATGCTATCTCACCATCAGAGGCAACCCATACTTTGTACCCGGGTTAGAACAAAGTATCTTCAAGAAATGGGAGCAGAAAGGCTTGATTTATGTAGCGCAATTAAAAGATCCAGAATTACAGACAATTAAAACATTTGATGTACTGACACAGGAATTTGCTCTATCTCCAAAAGAGTTTTATGCTTATCTACAAATCAGACATTTTTTTTTAAAGTTAAATGAGATACATGGAGTTAATTGGTCACTGGGAGTAATAGATGGCTGTCTGAAGGCATATCAAGCAGTGCTTACCCCAGTATGGATCTGGTACAATCTAATAATGCAGAAAACTGGAAAGAATAATTTAGAGAGAATTTTGGATAACTGGAGCAAAGAGTTTAGAGAGATTTCAACAAAAGAGATCACACAGAGTATTAAGAGTCCATAAAGCTTCTAACTCAATCAGCTGGAAGGAATCGCATGTGAGAATTTTATATAGGGCATACATGAAACCAGCAATTATGGCAAAGTAGACTAAACAAGATAAGGCGAGATGCTCCAGATGTAATTTTCCAGATGCCGACATTAGTCACTGTTTTTGATCCAAAAATCCCAAAAATCTGGAGCAAAGATAATTATTGGATTAATAGATTTTTGGAAAGGAATATAGGCATTTATTTTTCCTACACCCAAATATAAATGGCATGGAGAATATAGCCTTAATCAATACGGCAATCTTGATTGGACGTAATGTCATATTGAAGACTTGGAAATCTAAATACAGTCCCACATAAAATAATTCACTAATAAAATAATGTTACAGATGAATTTAGAGCAGTTCAATGTAAATATTATACAGGAGAAGAGGGTGGCTGTTTTTTTTTTTTTAAAAAAAAAAATGGTTTAAAGTGTTATTGACATTCCCAGTGGGGGTCCAAAAACAGATAATATACCCTTTTAGGAAATCTGATAACTTCAGTATGGCACTCCCAACTGGTGATTTCCCAGATTTTTGGGGAGATTAGGGGCGGGCGGGGGGGGGGGGAGTAGTGGACATACTATCTTAAAATATAATTTTTAATTTTCCTGTTTTACTTTGTCATAGATGGTGGATAAGTCTTCCTGAGGTTGTATATCATAGAAGATAGAGTAGCAGAGGTGTTCTTAAAGAGATGCTTCTAAACTCGGATTTATTGCAATAAATTATGTTTTGTTTGGTGAATACAGCCATAATAAAGGAGGGAAAGAGGGAAGGGAAAGAGGGGAGAGGAGGTGGGGCTCTTTCTTTTTTTCCCTATTGTATATTATTTCTTGTTTTTTATTTTTAAGAATACATCTCAAAAATGTGGGTAAAAAAGAAGGAAGGGGAAGAAAGGGAAGCATGTTTTGTTGCTTCCCAAACAATGATCCTGATAGAGCAGTTTGTGGGTTTGTGAACTTTTCTTACTGTGCAAATATACGGCTAGATCACAAGTTTTGTCGGTAGAGCTGTGGGGTGCTAACGAGCCTTTTGTTTTCACCGCTCACTTAAAACAACGCTGGTATTACGAGTTTTCTGAATGGCTGCGTTAGCCTCAGAAAAGTGAGCGTTGAGCAAAATTTAGCTCCACATCTCACCTCGATACCAGCGTTGCTTAAGTCAGCGGTAAGCAAGCTAAACGTGCTTGTGCACGATTTACCCAAAGGAAACAATGGGGCAGAGCCGGCTGAAAAAACCTAACACCTGCAAAAAAGCAGCGTTCAGCTTCTAACGCAGCCCCATTGTTTCCTATTGGAAAATAAAAAATATGTCTACACCTAACACCCTAATATGAACCCCGAGTCTAAACACCCCTAATCTTACACTTATTAACCCCTAATCTGCCGCTCCGGACACCGCCGCCACTTACATTATACCTGTGAACCCTTAATCTGTTGCCCCTAACATCGCCGACACCTACATTATATTTATTAACCCCTAATCTGCCGCCCCAACGTCGCCACCACCTACCTACAATTATTAACCTCTAATCTGCTGCCCCAATGTCGCCGCCACTATAATAAAGTTATTAACCCCTAAACCTAAGTCTAACCCTAACCCCCCTTAACTTAAATCTAATTAAATAAATCTAAAGAAAATTACTATTATTAACTAAATAATTCCTATTTAAAACTAAATACTTACCTATAAAATAAACCCTAATATAGCTACAATATAACTAATAGTTACATTGTTGCTATTTTAGGATTTATTTTTATTTTGCAGGCAACTTTGTATTTATTTTAACTAGGTACAATAGTTATTAAATAGTTATGAACTATTTAATAGCTACCTAGCTAAAATAAATACAAATGTACCTGTAAAATAAACCCTAACCTAAGTTACAATTACACCTAACACTACTCTATAATTAAATTAATTACCTAAACTACCTACAATTAATTACAATTAAATTAAATAAACTAAATTATGAAAAAAAACCCACTAAATTACAGAAAATAAAAAATAAATTACAAATTTTAAAACTAATTACACCTAATCTAATCCCCCTAATAAAATAAAAAAGCACCCCAAAATAAAAAAAATTCCCTACCCTATACTAAATTACAAATAGCCCTTAAAAGGGCATTTTGCTGGGCATTCCCCCAAAGTAATCAGCTCTTTTACCTGTAAAAAAAAAATACAATACCCCCACAACATTACAACCTACCACCCACACACCCCTACTCTAAAACCCACCCAATCCCCCTTAAAAAAGCTAACACTAACCCCCTGAAGATAACCCTACCTTGAGCCGTCATTACCCAGCTGGGCACAAGTGGTCCTCCATACGGCAGAACTCTCCATCCGATCTGGGCAGAAGAGGACCTCCAGACGGCCAGAAGTCTTCATCCAGATGGCATCTTCTATCTTCATCCTTCCGGAGCGGGTCCATCTTCAATACAGCCGACGTGAAGCATCCTCTTCAAACGAAGTCCGAAGGCTGTTCCAATCAGCCAATAGAATGCGAGGTCAATCCTATTGGCTGATTGGATCAGCCAATCGGATTGAACTTAAATCTGATTGGCTGATTACATCAGCCAATAGGATTTTTCCTACCTTAATTCCGATTGGCTGATAGAATCCTATCAGCCAATTGGAATTCAAGGAACGCCATCTTGGATGATGTCATTAAAAGGAACCTTCATTCTTCGTTAGGACTTCGTTTGAAGAGGATGCTCCGCGTCGGCTGGATTGAAGATGGACCTGCTCCGCTCCGGAAGGATGAAGATAGAAGATTTCGCCTGGCTGAAGACTTCTGCCGTATGGAGGACCACTTGTGCCCGGCTGGGTGAAGACGGCTCAAGGTAGGGTGATCTTCAGGGGGTTAGTGTTAGGTTTTTTAAGGGGGGATTGGGTGGGTTTTAGAGTAGGGGTGTGTGGGTGGTGGGTTGTAATGTTGGGGGGGTATTGTATTTTTTTTTTACAGGTAAAAGAGCTGATTATTTTGGGGCAATGCCCCGCTAAAGGTCCTTTTAAGGGCTATTTGTAATTTAGTATAGGGTAGGGATTTTTTTTTTATTTTGGGGGGATTTTTTATTTTATTAGGGGGATTAGATTAGGTGTAATTAGTTTTAAAATTTGTAATTTATTTTTTATTTTCTGTAATTTAGTGTGTTTTTTTCGTTATTTAGTTTATTTAATTTAATTGTAATTAATTGTAGGTATTTTAGGTAATTCATTTAATTATAGAGTAGTGTTAGGTGTAATTGTAACTTAGGTTAGGGTTTATTTTACAGGTTAATTTGTATTTATTTTATCTAGGTAGTTATTAAATAGTTAATAACTATTTAATAACTATTGTACCTAGTTAAAATAAATACAAAGTTGCCTGTAAAATAAAAATAAATCCTAAAATAGCTATAATGTAACTATTAGTTATATTGTAGCTATATTAGTTTTTTTTTAATAGGGAAGTATTTAGTTTTAAATAGGAATAATGTAGTTAATGATAGTAATTTTATTTATATTTATTTCAATTATATTTAAGTTAGGGGGGTTAGGGTTAGGGTTAGACTTAGGTTTAGGGGTTAATAAATTTAATATAGTAGCGGCGACGTTGGGTGCGGCAGATTAGGGGTTAATAAATGTAGGTAGGCGTCGGTGATGTTAGGGACAGCAGATTAGGGTTTAATAAAATTTAACTAGTGTTTGCGAGGTGGGAGTACGGCGGTTTAGGGGTTAATACATTTATTAAAGTGGCGGCAATGTCCGGTCGTCAGATTAGGGGTTAAAAAAAATATTTTAGTGTTTGCGATGTGGGGGGGGGGAGGGACTCGGTTTAGGGGTTAATAGGTAGTTTATGGGTGTTAGTGTACTTTTTAGCACTTTAGTTAAGAGTTTTATGTTCCAGCGTTAGCCCATAAAACTCTTAACTACTGACTTTTAAATGCGGTAGGAGTCTTGACAGGAGAGGGTGTACCGCTCACTTCTTCCAAGACTCGTAATACCAGCGTTAGGCAAATCCCATTAAAAAGATAGGATACGCAATTGACGTAAGGGGATTTGCGGTAGCCTCAAGTCACGGAAGAAAAGTGAGCAGTACATCTGTACCTGCAAGACTCGTAATACCAGCGGGTGTTAAAAAGCAGCGTTGGGACCTCTCAACGCAACTTTTTAAGGCTAACGCAGAACTCGTGATCTAGCCGATAGCGTGTTATACTGTCTAAGTTGTTAACTCTTCTTTTCTTTTTTTTCTTTTGGATGATCACTCTTGTGTTTGAAATGTAAAATTAACTTTTCCCCTGCGTGGGGATCAACAGCAAGATTATTTACAAGTGTAACCACATGTTTAATATAAATAAAGAATTTAAATTTAAAAAAAAAACACCACACACCAAACCCCCAAAATAAATAAACCTAACACTAAAAAAACCTAAACTACCCATTGCCTCTAAAGTGGCATTTGTATGGGCATTCAGCTCTTTTAAGAGTGCCCCATTAATCCCTCATCTAAAAAAAACCAAACCCCCCCCCCAAAAAAAAAGGCTAAGTCTAACCGCCAAATAGTTACTCACTGTTCCCGAAGTCCGGCGGAGAAGGTCCTGTTAATACATTTATTACGTTTATTGCGACGTGGGTTAATGGCGGATTAGGGGTTAATACATTTATTACGTTTATTGCGATGTGGGTTAATGACGGATTAGGGGTTAATACATTTATTACGTTTATTGTGATGCGGGTTAATGGTAGAATAGGGGTTAATATACTTTATTAGTTATTGCGGTGGGGGATTGTGGTTTACAGGTAGATAGATATTGCGCATGTGTTAGATGTTAATATTTTCAGGCAGCTACGGTACTTGCGGTGCTCACATTATCAGTGCAAGGCTTGCTGCATCTGCCTCTGTGTGGGGAGGTGAAAATGGAGTAAAATGTCTCAATTTTCGCCGCATAAGTCCTTGCTCTGAATATGTGATAGCAATTTACGATGCGGTTCTATGTTAGCTTATGGGAGTGAAAATTACGGGCGACGGGTGAAATATACGCGCCACATTTAATTGCAGCGCCATATATGTGATACCAAAACAGCATATGTAATCTTGCCCAGGGTATCTCGTTAAGAAGCATATACTACATTTTTATATGGGAATGAGATGCATACATTATGAAAGTGTACAATGTAAATCAAAATTTAAAAAGCACGCAAAATGAATAATTGAACCATTTAGGTGCATCAAAAATCATAACCGAATTGCTCACTAAAAATCATATTTTATCAAAAAGTGAACTTTGTATTTAAATTATACAGGAATAAATTGTAATTTAAGTACACTGGATGTGCAAAAAACACATAGAAATTTGTACAAAATACAAAGATTATTTTTTTTTTGTGTAAAATGGTCTGAACATGGGCGATCCATGGGCATATTAGACATTTTCTCTTGAATCCCGGTGTAATTCTGTGATCATTTTCTCTTTTTTTTCCCTGCAAATTAAAAAGTGGCAAACTTTTATCAAAATAATCAAAACACTAATTAGTTTGAAAGGAAACCCTTATGCATAGAAAAATAACATTGATCTTTAAGGGACAATAATGCATAGATAAATAATGTATTAATGTATGCCAAATTTTACATCAGAAGCATGTTTAAAACTGCAATGCAAGAAATAAAAATAACTTGTAATGAAATAACATCCCATTACACTATGCCACAACACATTAATAAAAAACAATATGACTTCATTAAAGTGTAGATAAATATACATAAAAGCCAAAACAAAACCTACTGCCTAAATAAGAATAACGATACATAATACTGGGCAAAAAAGCAAAACCTACTGCGTAAATAAGAATAACTGTACATAATACAGGGCAAAAAAGCAAAACCTACTGCCTAAATAAGAATAACGATACATAATACTGGGCAAAAAAGCAAAACCTACTGCGTAAATAAGAATAACTGTACATAATACAGGGCAAAAAAGCAAAACCTACTGCGTAAATAAGAATAACTGTACATAATACAGGGCAAAAAACAAAGCCTACTGCCTAAATAAGAATAACTGTATATAATACAGGGCAAAAAAGCAAAACTACTGCGTAAATAAGAATAACTGTACATAATACAGGGCAAAAAAGCAAAACCTACTGCCTAAATAAGAATAACTGTATATAATACAGGGCAAAAAACAAAACCTACTGCCTAAATAAGAATAACTGTATATAATACAGGGCAAAAAAACAAAACCTACTGCCTAAATAAGAATAACTGTATATAATACAGGGCAAAAAACAAAACCTACTGCCTAAATAAGTATAACTGTATATAATACAGGGCAAAAAACAAAACCTACTGCCTAAATAAGAATAACTGTATATAATACAGGGCAAAAAAACAAAACCTACTGCCTAAATAAGAATAACTGTACATAATACAGGGCAAAAAACATAACCTACTGCCTAAATAAGTATAACTGTATATAATACAGGGCAAAAAACAAAACCTACTGCCTAAATAAGAATAACTGTATATAATACAGGGCAAAAAACAAAGCCTACTGCCTAAATAAGAATAACTGTATATAATACAGGGGCACAAAACAAAACCTACTGCCTAAATAAGAATAACTGTACATAATACAGGGCAAAAAAACAAAACCTACAACCGAAATAAGAATAACTGTATATAATACAGGGCAAAAAACAAAGCCTACTGCCTAAATAAGAATAACTGTATATAATACAGGGGCACAAAACAAAACCTACTGCCTAAATAAGAATAACTGTACATAATACAGGGCAAAAAAACAAAACCTACAACCTAAATAAGAATAAATGTATATAATACAGGGCAAAAAACAAAGCCTACTGCCTAAATAAAAATAACTGTATATAATACAGGGGCACAAAACAAAACCTACTGCCTAAATAAGTATAACTGTATATAATACAGGGGCAAAAAACAAAACCTACTGCCTAAATAAGAATAACTGTATATAATACAGGGCAAAAAACAAAACCTACTGCCTAAATAAGTATAACTGTATATAATACAGGGCAAAAAACAAAACCTAGGGGGTCGATCCGATAAAAATCGTCGCCCGCAAAAGCCGGCGACGCCAATATTTGCACAGGTTTGGTATCCTATATACGGCGTAACCTAGAAGTTACGCGCGTATATTTCTACCGTCGCCTGTAGTTTTTTGGGCTATAGGCAGGTATACCAAACCCGCGCAGTTTGGTATCCAATATGCAGCGTAAGGACTTACGTGGCGAAAATGGTGAAAACTTACTCCATTTTCACCTCGCCACAAAAAGCAGCCGTGAGAAGCCTTACGCTGACTATTGGAGCCCCGTAACTCCATAAACTGGCAGCGAAAATAAACCTAACACGTAACGCATGCGCAATGTCTATCTCCCTGTCAACCGCGATCTTCTAAAATAAACCTAACACCTAACGCATGCGCAATGTCTATCTCCCTGTCAACCGCGATCTGCTAAAATAAACCTAACACCTAACGCATGCGCAATGTCTATCTACCTGTCAACCGCGATCCCCCCCCCCGAAATCCCTAATAAAGTTATTAACCCCTAAACCGCCGCTCCCGGACCCCGCCGCCATCTACATAAACTAACCCCCTACTGTGAGCCCCTAAAACCGCCGCCATCTACCTTATCTATCCCCTAATTAGAACCCCTTACACCGCTGTCATCTACCTTATCTATCCCCTAATCTGACCCCTTACACCGCCGCCACCTATATAAAAATTATTAACCCCTAATCTAATCCCCCTATACCGCCGCCAGCTATATTAATATTATTAACCCCTAATGTAAGCCCCTTACACCGCCGCCATCTCTATTAAAATGATTAACCCCTTATTTAATCTACCTACCCCGCCGCCAGCTATATTATCTATATTAACCCTAAGTATATTATAGTTAATATAGGTATTACATTATATATATTAACTATATTAACCCTAATTATATTAGGGTTAATATAGTTAATATAGTTACTATAGTATTTATATTAACTATATTAACTCTATCTAACCCTAACACCCCTAACTAAATTTATATTAAATTAATCTAATTCATTTATAAACTAAAATATTCCTATTTAAATCTAAATACTTACCTATAAAATAAACCCTAAGATAGCTACAATATAATTAATAATTACATTGTAGCTATGTTAGGGTTAATATTTATTTTACAGGTAAATTGTTAATTATTTTAACTAGGTATAATAGCTATTAAATAGTTATTAACTATTTAATATCTACCTAGTTAAAATAATTACCCAATTACCTGTAAAATAAATCCTAACCTAAGTTACAAATACACCTACACTATCAATAAATTAAATAAACTACAAACATCTATCTAAAAATACAATTAAATTAACTAAACTAAATTACCAAAAAAAACAAACACTAAATTACAAAAAATAAAAAAAGATTACAAGATTTTTAAGCTAATTACACCTATTCTAAGCCCCCTAATAAAATAATAAACCCCCAAAATAAAAAAAATTCCCTGCCCTATTCTAAATTAAACAAATTTCAAAGCTCTTTACCTTACCAGCCCTTAAAAGGGCCTTTTGTGGGGCATGCCCCAAAGAATTCAGCTCTTTTGCATACAAATACAATACCCCCCCCATTACAACCCACCACCCACATACCCCTATTCTAAAACCACCCAAACCCCCCTTAAAAAAGCCTAACACTACCCCCCTGAAGATCTCCCTACCTTGTCTTCACCACACCGGGCCGAACTCCTGATCCGATCCGGGCGATGTCTTCCTCCAAGCGACAAAGAAGAATTCTTCCTCCGGCGATGTCTTCCTCCAAGCGGCAAAGAAGAATTCTTCCTCCGGCGATGTCTTCCTCCAAGCGGCAAAGAAGAATTCTTCCTCCGGCGACGTCTTCCTCCAAGCGGCAGCAAAGTCTTCATTCTTCCGGCGGGATCTTCAATCTTCTTTCTTCGCTCCGCCGCTACGGAGCATCCATCCCGGCCGACTACTGAACTTGGAATGAGGTACCTTTAAATGACGTCATCCAAGATGGCGTCCGCCGAATTCCGATTGGCTGATAGGATTCTATCTGATCCAATCAGCCAATCAGATTGAGCTCGCATTCTATTGGCTGTTCCGATCAGCCAATAGAATGCGAGCTCAATCTGATTGGCTGATTGGATCAGCCAATTGGATTGAACTTGAATCTGATTGGCTGATTCAATCAGCCAATCAGATTTTTTTAACTTAATTCCGATTGGCTGATAGAATCCTATCAGCCAATCGGAATTCGGCGGACGCCATCTTGGATGACGTCATTTAAAGGTACCTCATTCCAAGTTCAGTAGTCGGCCGGGATGGATGCTCCGCAGCGGCGGAGCGAAGAAAGAAGATTGAAGATGCCGCCGGAAGAATGAAGACTTTGCTGCCGCTTGGAGGAAGACGTCGCCGGAGGAAGAATTCTTCTTTGCCGCTTGGAGGAAGACATCGCCGGAGGAAGAATTCTTCTTTGCCGCTTGGAGGAAGACATCGCCCGGATCGGATCAGGAGTTCGGCCCGGTGTGGTGAAGACAAGGTAGGGAGATCTTCAGGGGGGTAGTGTTAGGCTTTTTTAAGGGGGGTTTGGGTGGTTTTAGAATAGGGGTATGTGGGTGGTGGGTTGTAATGGGGGGGGGGTATTGTATTTGTATGCAAAAGAGCTGAATTCTTTGGGGCATGCCCCACAAAAGGCCCTTTTAAGGGCTGGTAAGGTAAAGAGCTTTGAAATTTGTTTAATTTAGAATAGGGCAGGGAATTTTTTTTATTTTGGGGGTTTATTATTTTATTAGGGGGCTTAGAATAGGTGTAATTAGCTTAAAAATCTTGTAATCTTTTTTTATTTTTTGTAATTTAGTGTTTTTTTTTTTTTGGTAATTTAGTTTAGTTAATTTAATTGTATTTTTAGATAGATGTTTGTAGTTTATTTAATTTATTGATAGTGTAGGTGTATTTGTAACTTAGGTTAGGATTTATTTTACAGGTAATTGGGTAATTATTTTAACTAGGTAGATATTAAATAGTTAATAACTATTTAATAGCTATTATACCTAGTTAAAATAATTAACAATTTACCTGTAAAATAAATATTAACCCTAACATAGCTACAATGTAATTATTAATTATATTGTAGCTATCTTAGGGTTTATTTTATAGGTAAGTATTTAGATTTAAATAGGAATATTTTAGTTTATAAATGAATTAGATTAATTTAATATAAATTTAGTTAGGGGTGTTAGGGTTAGATAGAGTTAATATAGTTAATATAAATACTATAGTAACTATATTAACTATATTAACCCTAATATAATTAGGGTTAATATAGTTAATATATATAATGTAATACCTATATTAACTATAATATACTTAGGGTTAACATAGATAATATAGCTGGCGGCGGGGTAGGTAGATTAAATTAGGGGTTAATCATTTTAATAGAGATGGCGGCGGTGTAAGGGGCTTACATTGGGGGTTAATAATTTTAATATAGCTGGCGGCGGTATAGGGGGATTAGATTAGGGGTTAATAATTTTAATATAGATGGCGGCGGTGTTAGGGGCTCACTTTAGGGGGTTATAGATATAATATAGCTGGCGGCGGGGTACGGGAGCGGCGGTTTAGGGGTTAATAACTTTATTAGGTTGCGGCGGGGTACGGGAGCGGCGGTTTAGGGGTTAATAGCTTTTTTATTGTTAGGATAGTGAGGGGGGATAGCGGATAGAGGGTTAGACAGTGCGGGCTATGTTAGGGAGGCGTGTTAGACTTGTCGGGCTATGTTAGGGAGGCGTGTAAGACAGTGCGGGTGTTTTAGACTTTAGTCAGGTTTTATAGGCACCGGCAGTTTCTAACGTGCCGCAAGTCACTGGCGACGCCAGAAATTTGTACTTACGCAGATTTCTGGACATCGCTGGTTTGTCAGACTTACGGCACGTTAGCATCTGACGGCGACTTATATGGGATAGCTCGAGTTGCGAGCTGAAACTGCGGGCGACGCCGGTTCCCTCGCTTGCGCCGCAAACTGTGATCTATATCGGATCGCGCCCCTACTGCCTAAATAAGAATAACTGTATATAATACAGGGGCAAAAAACAAAACCTACTGCCTAAATAAGTATAACTGTATATAATACACGGGCACAAAACAAAACCTACTGCCGAAATAAGAATAACTGTATATAATACAGGACAAAAAACATAACCTACTCCCTAAATAAGTATAACTGTATATAATAGAGGGGCAAAAACAAAACCTACTGCCTAAATAAGAATAACTGTATATAATACAGGGCAAAAAACAAAACCTACTGCCTAAATAAGAATAACTGTATATAATACAGGGCAAAAAACAAAGCCTACTGCCTAAATAAGAATAACTGTATATAATACAGGGGCAAAAAACAAAACCTACTGCCTAAATAAGAATAACTGTCTATAATACAGGGGCAAAAAACATAACCTACTGCCTAAATAAGAATAACTGTATATAATACAGGGCAAAAAACATAACCCACTGCCTAAATAAGAATAACTGTATATAATAGAGGGGCAAAAAACATAACCTATTGCCTAAATAAGAATAACTGTATATAATACAGGGCAAAAAACATAACCAACTGCCTAAATAAGAATAACTGTATATAATACAGGGGCAAAAAACAAAACCTACTGCCTAATTAAGAATAAATGTATATAATACAGGAGCAAAAAACCAAACCTACTACCTAAATAAGAATAACTGTATATAATACAGGGCAAAAAACATAACCTACTGCCTAAATAAGAATAACTGTATATAATACACGGGCAAAAAACATAACCTACTGCCTAAATAAGAATAACTGTATATAATACAGGGGAAAAAAACAAAACCTACTGCCTAAATAAGAATAACTGTATATAATACAGGGCAAAAAACATAACCTACTGCCTAAATAAGAATATCTATATATAATACAGGGGCAAAAAACAAAACCTACTACCTAAATAAGAGTAACTGTATATAATACAGGGCAAAAAACATAACCTACTGCCTAAATAAGAATAACTGTACATAATACAGGGCGAAAAACATAACCTACTGCCTAAATAAGAATAATTGTATATAATACAGGGCAAAAAACAAAGCCTACTGCCTAAATAAGAATAACTGTACATAATACAGGGCAAAAAACATAACCTACTGCCTAAATAAGAATAATTGTATATAATACAGGGCAAAAAACAAAGCCTACTGCCTAAATAAGAATAACTGTATATAATACAGGGCAAAAAACAAAACCTACTGCCTAAATAAGAATAACTGTATATAATACAGGGCAAGAACATAACCTACTGCCTAAATAAGAATAACTGTACATAATACAGGGCAAGAACATAACCTACTGCCTAAATAAGAATAACTGTATATAATACATGGGCACAAAACATAACCTACTGCCTAAATAAAAATAACTGTAAATAATACAGGGGCAAAAAACAAAACCTACTGCCTAAATAAGAATAATTGTATATAATACAGGGCAAAAAACAAAGCCTACTGCCTAAATAAGAATAACTGTATATAATACAGGGCAAAAAACATAACCTACTGCCTAAATAAAAATAACTGTATATAATACAGGGCAAAAAACAAAACCTACTGCCTAAATAAGGATAACTGTATATAATACAGGGGCAAAAAACAAAACCTACTACCTAAATAAGAATAACTGTACATAATACAGGGCAAAAAACAAAACCTACTGCCTAAATAAGAATAACTGTATATAATACAGGGCAAAAAACATAACCTACTGCCTAAATAAGAATATCTGTATATAATACAGGGGCAAAAAACAAAACCTACTACCTAAATAAGAGTAACTGTATATAATACAGGGCAAAAAACATAACTTACTGCCTAAATAAGAATAACTGTACATAATACATGGCAAAAAACATAACCTACTGCCTAAATAAGAATAACTGTACATAATACATGGCAAAAAACATAACCTACTGCCTAAATAAGAATAATTGTATATAATACAGGGCAAAAAACAAAGCCTACTGCCTAAATAAGAATAACTGTATATAATACAGGGCACAAAACAAAACCTACTGCCTAAATAAGAATAATTGCATATAATACAGGGCAAAAAACAAAGCCTACTGCCTAAATAAGAATAACTGTACATAATACAGGGCAAAAAACATAACCTACTGCCTAAATAAGAATATTTGTATATAATACAGGGCAAAAAACAAAGCCTACTGCCTAAATAAGAATAACTGTATATAATACAGGGCAAAAAACATAACCTACTGCCTAAATAAGAATAACTGTATATAATACAGGGCAAGAACATAACCTACTGCCTAAATAAGAATAACTGTATATAATACAGGGCAAGAACATAACCTACTGCCTAAATAAGAATAACTGATATAATACACGGGCACAAAACATAACCTACTGCCTAAATAAGAATAACTGTACATAATACAGGGGCAAAAAACAAAACCTACTGCCTAAATAAGAATAATTGTATATAATACAGGGCAAAAAACAAAGCCTACTGCCTAAATAAGAATAACTGTATATAATACAGGGCAAAAAACAAAACCTACTGCCTAAATAAGAATAACTGTATATAATACAGGGCAAAAAACAAAACCTACTGCCTAAATAAGGATAACTGTATATAATACACGGGCACAAAACAAAACCTACTGCCGAAATAAGAATAACTGTATATAATACAGGGCAAAAAACAAAACCTACTGCCTAAATAAGAATAACTGTATATAATACAGGGGCAAAAAACAAAACCTGCTGCCTAAATAAGTATAACTGTATATAATAGAGGGCAAAAAATAAAACCTACTGCCTAAATAAGAATTACTGTATATAATACAGGGCAAAAAACAAAACCTACTGCCTAAATAAGGATAACTGTATATAATACACGGGAACAAAACAAAACCTACTGCCTAAATAAGAATAACTGTATATAATACAGGGCAAAAAAACAAAACCTACTGGCTAAATAAGAATAACTGCATATAATAAAGGGGCAAAAAACAAAACCTACTGCCTAAATAACAATAACTGTATATAATACAGGGCAAAAAACATAACCTACTGCCTAAATAAGAATAACTGTATATAATACAGGGGCAAAAAACATACCTACTGCCTAAATAAGAATAACTGTATATAATACAGGGGCACAAAACAAAATCTGCTGCCTAAATAAGAATAACTGTATATAATACAGGGGCAAAAAACATAACCTCCTGCCTAAATAAGAATAACTGTATATAATACAGGGCAAAAAACATAACCTACTGCCTAAATAAGAATAACTGTATATAATACAGGGGCAAAAAACATAAGCTACTGCCTAAATAAGAATAACTGTATATAATACAGGGCAAAAAACAAAACCTACTGCCTAAATAAGAATAACTGTATATAATACAGGGGCAAAAAACAAAACCTACTGCCTAAATAAGAATAACTGTATATAATACAGGGGCAAAAAAACATAACCTACTGCTTAAATAAGAATAACTGTATATAATACACGGGCAAAAAACATAACCTACTGCCTAAATAAGAATAACTGTATATAATACAGGGGAAAAAAACAAAACCTACTGCCTAAATAAGAATAACTGTATATAATACAGGGCAAAAAACATAACCTACTGCCTAAATAAGAATATCTATATATAATACAGGGGCAAAAAACAAAACCTACTACCTAAATAAGAGTAACTGTATATAATACAGGGCAAAAAACATAACCTACTGCCTAAATAAGAATAACTGTACATAATACAGGGCGAAAAACATAACCTACTGCCTAAATAAGAATAATTGTATATAATACAGGGCAAAAAACAAAGCCTACTGCCTAAATAAGAATAACTGTACATAATACAGGGCAAAAAACATAACCTACTGCCTAAATAAGAATAATTGTATATAATACAGGGCAAAAAACAAAGCCTACTGCCTAAATAAGAATAACTGTATATAATACAGGGCAAAAAACATAACCTACTGCCTAAATAAGAATAACTGTATATAATACAGGGCAAGAACATAACCTACTGCCTAAATAAGAATAACTGTACATAATACAGGGCAAGAACATAACCTACTGCCTAAATAAGAATAACTGTATATAATACATGGGCACAAAACATAACCTACTGCCTAAATAAAAATAACTGTAAATAATACAGGGGCAAAAAACAAAACCTACTGCCTAAATAAGAATAATTGTATATAATACAGGGCAAAAAACAAAGCCTACTGCCTAAATAAGAATAACTGTATATAATACAGGGCAAAAAACATAACCTACTGCCTAAATAAAAATAACTGTATATAATACAGGGCAAAAAACAAAACCTACTGCCTAAATAAGGATAACTGTATATAATACAGGGGCAAAAAACAAAACCTACTACCTAAATAAGAATAACTGTACATAATACAGGGCAAAAAACAAAACCTACTGCCTAAATAAGAATAACTGTATATAATACAGGGCAAAAAACATAACCTACTGCCTAAATAAGAATATCTGTATATAATACAGGGGCAAAAAACAAAACCTACTACCTAAATAAGAGTAACTGTATATAATACAGGGCAAAAAACATAACTTACTGCCTAAATAAGAATAACTGTACATAATACATGGCAAAAAACATAACCTACTGCCTAAATAAGAATAACTGTACATAATACATGGCAAAAAACATAACCTACTGCCTAAATAAGAATAATTGTATATAATACAGGGCAAAAAACAAAGCCTACTGCCTAAATAAGAATAACTGTATATAATACAGGGCACAAAACAAAACCTACTGCCTAAATAAGAATAATTGCATATAATACAGGGCAAAAAACAAAGCCTACTGCCTAAATAAGAATAACTGTATATAATACAGGGCAAAAAACATAACCTACTGCCTAAATAAGAATAACTGTATATAATACAGGGCAAGAACATAACCTACTGCCTAAATAAGAATAACTGTATATAATACAGGGCAAGAACATAACCTACTGCCTAAATAAGAATAACTGATATAATACACGGGCACAAAACATAACCTACTGCCTAAATAAGAATAACTGTACATAATACAGGGGCAAAAAACAAAACCTACTGCCTAAATAAGAATAATTGTATATAATACAGGGCAAAAAACAAAGCCTACTGCCTAAATAAGAATAACTGTATATAATACAGGGCAAAAAACAAAACCTACTGCCTAAATAAGAATAACTGTATATAATACAGGGCAAAAAACAAAACCTACTGCCTAAATAAGGATAACTGTATATAATACACGGGCACAAAACAAAACCTACTGCCGAAATAAGAATAACTGTATATAATACAGGGCAAAAAACAAAACCTACTGCCTAAATAAGAATAACTGTATATAATACAGGGGCAAAAAACAAAACCTGCTGCCTAAATAAGTATAACTGTATATAATAGAGGGCAAAAAATAAAACCTACTGCCTAAATAAGAATTACTGTATATAATACAGGGCAAAAAACAAAACCTACTGCCTAAATAAGGATAACTGTATATAATACACGGGAACAAAACAAAACCTACTGCCTAAATAAGAATAACTGTATATAATACAGGGCAAAAAAACAAAACCTACTGGCTAAATAAGAATAACTGCATATAATAAAGGGGCAAAAAACAAAACCTACTGCCTAAATAACAATAACTGTATATAATACAGGGCAAAAAACATAACCTACTGCCTAAATAAGAATAACTGTATATAATACAGGGGCAAAAAACATACCTACTGCCTAAATAAGAATAACTGTATATAATACAGGGGCACAAAACAAAATCTGCTGCCTAAATAAGAATAACTGTATATAATACAGGGGCAAAAAACATAACCTCCTGCCTAAATAAGAATAACTGTATATAATACAGGGCAAAAAACATAACCTACTGCCTAAATAAGAATAACTGTATATAATACAGGGGCAAAAAACATAAGCTACTGCCTAAATAAGAATAACTGTATATAATACAGGGCAAAAAACAAAACCTACTGCCTAAATAAGAATAACTGTATATAATACAGGGGCAAAAAACAAAACCTACTGCCTAAATAAGAATAACTGTATATAATACAGGGGCAAAAAAACATAACCTACTGCTTAAATAAGAATAACTGTATATAATACAGGGGCAAAAAACATAACCTACTGCCTAAATAAGAATAACTGTACATGATACAGGGGCAAAAAACAAAACCTGCTGCCTAAATAAGTATAACTGTATATAATACAGGGGCACAAAACAAAACCTACTGCCTAAATAAGAATAACTGTATATAATACAGGGCAAAAAACAAAACCTACTGCCTAAATAAGAATAACTGTATATAATACAGGGGCAAAAAACAAAACCTACTGCCTAAATAAGTATAACTGTATATAATACAGGGGCAAAAAACAAAACCTACTGCCTAAATAAGAATAACTGTATATAATACAGGGCAAAAAACATAACCTACTGCCTAAATAACAATAACTGTATATAATACAGGAGCAAAAACAAAACCTACTGCCTAAATAAGAACAACAGTATATAATACAGGGGCAAAAAACAAAACCTACTGCCTAAATAAGAATAACTGTATATAATACAGGGCACAAAACAAAACCTACTGCCTAAATAAGAATAACTGTATATAATACAGGGGCAAAAAACAAAACCTACTACCTAAATAAGAATAACTGTACATAATACAGGGCAAAAAACAAAACCTACTGCCTAAATAAGAATAACTGTATATAATACAGGGCAAAAAACATAACCTACTGCCTAAATAAGAATATCTGTATATAATACAGGGGCAAAAAACAAAACCTACTACCTAAATAAGAGTAACTGTATATAATACAGGGCAAAAAACATAACTTACTGCCTAAATAAGAATAACTGTACATAATACATGGCAAAAAACATAACCTACTGCCTAAATAAGAATAACTGTACATAATACATGGCAAAAAACATAACCTACTGCCTAAATAAGAATAATTGTATATAATACAGGGCAAAAAACAAAGCCTACTGCCTAAATAAGAATAACTGTATATAATACAGGGCACAAAACAAAACCTACTGCCTAAATAAGAATAATTGCATATAATACAGGGCAAAAAACAAAGCCTACTGCCTAAATAAGAATAACTGTACATAATACAGGGCAAAAAACATAACCTACTGCCTAAATAAGAATATTTGTATATAATACAGGGCAAAAAACAAAGCCTACTGCCTAAATAAGAATAACTGTATATAATACAGGGCAAAAAACATAACCTACTGCCTAAATAAGAATAACTGTATATAATACAGGGCAAGAACATAACCTACTGCCTAAATAAGAATAACTGTATATAATACAGGGCAAGAACATAACCTACTGCCTAAATAAGAATAACTGATATAATACACGGGCACAAAACATAACCTACTGCCTAAATAAGAATAACTGTACATAATACAGGGGCAAAAAACAAAACCTACTGCCTAAATAAGAATAATTGTATATAATACAGGGCAAAAAACAAAGCCTACTGCCTAAATAAGAATAACTGTATATAATACAGGGCAAAAAACAAAACCTACTGCCTAAATAAGAATAACTGTATATAATACAGGGCAAAAAACAAAACCTACTGCCTAAATAAGGATAACTGTATATAATACACAGGCACAAAACAAAACCTACTGCCGAAATAAGAATAACTGTATATAATACAGGGCAAAAAACAAAACCTACTGCCTAAATAAGAATAACTGTATATAATACAGGGGCAAAAAACAAAACCTGCTGCCTAAATAAGTATAACTGTATATAATAGAGGGCAAAAAATAAAACCTACTGCCTAAATAAGAATTACTGTATATAATACAGGGCAAAAAACAAAACCTACTGCCTAAATAAGGATAACTGTATATAATACACGGGAACAAAACAAAACCTACTGCCTAAATAAGAATAACTGTATATAATACAGGGCAAAAAAACAAAACCTACTGGCTAAATAAGAATAACTGCATATAATAAAGGGGCAAAAAACAAAACCTACTGCCTAAATAACAATAACTGTATATAATACAGGGCAAAAAACATAACCTACTGCCTAAATAAGAATAACTGTATATAATACAGGGGCAAAAAACATACCTACTGCCTAAATAAGAATAACTGTATATAATACAGGGGCACAAAACAAAATCTGCTGCCTAAATAAGAATAACTGTATATAATACAGGGGCAAAAAACATAACCTCCTGCCTAAATAAGAATAACTGTATATAATACAGGGCAAAAAACATAACCTACTGCCTAAATAAGAATAACTGTATATAATACAGGGGCAAAAAACATAAGCTACTGCCTAAATAAGAATAACTGTATATAATACAGGGCAAAAAACAAAACCTACTGCCTAAATAAGAATAACTGTATATAATACAGGGGCAAAAAACAAAACCTACTGCCTAAATAAGAATAACTGTATATAATACAGGGGCAAAAAAACATAACCTACTGCTTAAATAAGAATAACTGTATATAATACAGGGGCAAAAAACATAACCTACTGCCTAAATAAGAATAACTGTACATGATACAGGGGCAAAAAACAAAACCTGCTGCCTAAATAAGTATAACTGTATATAATACAGGGGCACAAAACAAAACCTACTGCCTAAATAAGAATAACTGTATATAATACAGGGCAAAAAACAAAACCTACTGCCTAAATAAGAATAACTGTATATAATACAGGGGCAAAAAACAAAACCTACTGCCTAAATAAGTATAACTGTATATAATACAGGGGCAAAAAACAAAACCTACTGCCTAAATAAGAATAACTGTATATAATACAGGGCAAAAAACATAACCTACTGCCTAAATAACAATAACTGTATATAATACAGGAGCAAAAACAAAACCTACTGCCTAAATAAGAACAACAGTATATAATACAGGGGCAAAAAACAAAACCTACTGCCTAAATAAGAATAACTGTATATAATACAGGGCACAAAACAAAACCTACTGCCTAAATAAGAATAACTGTACATAATACAGGGCAAAAAACAAAACCTACTGCCTAAATAAGTATAACTGTATATAATACAGGGCAAAAAAACAAAACCTACTGCCTAAATAAGAATAACTGTATATAATACAGGGGCAAAAAAACATAACCTACTGCTTAAATAAGAATAACTGTATATAATTCAGGGGCAAAAAACATAACCTACTGCCTAAATAAGAATAACTGTACATGATACAGGGCAAAAAACAAAACCTAGGGGTCCATCCGATAAAAATCGTCGCCCGCAAAAGCCGGCGACGCCAATATTTGCGCGGGTTTGGTATCACATATACGGCGTAACCTAGAAGTTACGCGCGTATATTTCTGCCGTCGCCCGTAGTTTTTTGGGCTATAGGCAGGTATACCAAACCCGCGCAGTTTGGTATCCAATATGCAGACTAAGGGCTTACGTGGCGAAAATGGAGAAAACGTACTCCATTTTCACCTCGCCACAAAAAGCAGCCGTAAGAAGCCTTACGCTGACTATTGGAGCCCCGTAACTCCCTAAACTGGCTGCTAAAATAAACCTAACACCTAACGCATGCGCAATGTCTATCTCCCTGTCAACCGCGATCTTCTAAAATAAACCTAACACCTAACGCATGCGCAATGTCTATCTCCCTGTCAACCGCGATCTGCTAAAATAAACCTAACACCTAACGCATGCGCAATGTCTATCTACCTGTCAACCGCGATCCCCCCCCCCCCCGAAATCCCTAATAAAGTTATTAACCCCTAAACCGCCGCTCCCGGACCCCGCCGCCATCTACATAAACTAACCCCCTACTGTGAGCCCCTAAAACCGCCGCCATCTACCTTATCTATCCCCTAATTAGAACCCCTTACACCGCTGTCATCTACCTTATCTATCCCCTAATCTGACCCCTTACACCGCCGCCACCTATATAACAATTTTTAACCCCTAATCTAATCCCCCTATACCGCCGCCATCTATATTAAAATTATTAACCCCTAATGTAAGCCCCTTACACCGCCGCCATCTCTATTAAAATGATTAACCCCTATTTTAATCTACCTACCCCGCCGCCAGCTATATTATCTATATTAACCCTAAGTATATTATAGTTAATATAGGTATTACATTATATATATTAACTATATTAACCCTAATTATATTAGGGTTAATATAGTTAATATAGTTACTATAGCATTTATATAAACTATATTAACTCTATCTAACCCTAACACCCCTAACTAAATTTATATTAAATTAATCTAATTCATTTATAAACTAAAATGTTCCTATTTAAATCTAAATACTTACCTATAAAATAAACCCTAAGATAGCTACAATATAATTAATAATTACATTGTAGCTATGTTAGGGTTAATATTTATTTTACAGGTAAATTGTTAATTATTTTAACTAGGTATAATAGCTATTAAATAGTTATTAACTATTTAATATCTACCTAGTTAAAATAATTACCCAATTACCTGTAAAATAAATCCTAACCTAAGATACAAATACACCTACACTAGCAATAAATTAAATAAACTACAAACATCTATCTAAAAATACAATTAAATTAACTAAACTAAATTACAAAAAAAAACAAACACTAAATTACAAAAAATAAAAAAAAAAGATTACAAGATTTTTAAGCTAATTATATACAGTTATTCTTATTTAGGCAGTAGGTTATGTTTTTTGCCCTGTATTATATACAGTTATACTTATTTAGGCAGTAGGGGCGCGATCCGATATAGATCGCAGTTTGCGGCGCAAGCGAGGGAACCGGCGTCGCCCGCAGTTTCAGCTCGCAACTCGAGCTATCCCATATAAGTCGCCGTCAGATGCTAACGTGCCGTAAGTCTGACAAACCAGCGATGTCCAGAAATCTGCGCAAGTACAAATTTCTGGCGTCGCCAGTGACTTGCGGCACGTTAGAAACTGCCGGCGCCTATAAAACCTGACTAAAGTCTAAAACACCCGCACTGTCTAACACGCCTCCCTAACATAGCCCGACAAGTCTAACACGCCTCCCTAACATAGCCCGACACGTCTAACCCTCTATCCGCTATCCCCCCTCACTATCCTAACAATAAAAAAGCTATTAACCCCTAAACCGCCGCTCCCGTACCCCGCCGCCAGCTATATTATATCTATAACCCCCTAAAGTGAGCCCCTAACACCGCCGCCATCTATATTAAAATTATTAACCCCTAATGTAAGCCCCTTACACCGCCGCCATCTCTATTAAAATGATTAACCCCTAATTTAATCTACCTACCCCGCCGCCAGCTATATTATCTATATTAACCCTAAGTATATTATAGTTAATATAGGTATTACATTATATATATTAACTATATTAACCCTAATTATATTAGGGTTAATATAGTTAATATAGTTACTATAGTATTTATATTAACTATATTAACTCTATCTAACTCTAACTAAATTTATATTAAATTAATCTAATTCATTTATAAACTAAAATATTCCTATTTAAATCTAAATACTTACCTATAAAATAAACCCTAAGATAGCTACAATATAATTAATAATTACATTGTTGCTATGTTAGGGTTAATATTTATTTTACAGGTAAATTGTTAATTATTTTAACTAGGTATAATAGCTATTAAATAGTTATTAACTATTTAATATCTACCTAGTTAAAATAATTACCCAATTACCTGTAAAATAAATCCTAACCTAAGTTACAAATACACCTACACTAGCAATAAATTAAATAAACTACAAACATCTATCTAAAAATACAATTAAATTAACTAAACTAAATTACAAAAAACAAACAAACACTAAATTACAAAAAATAAAAAAAGATTACAAGATTTTTAAGCTAATTACACCTATTCTAATCCCCCTAATAAAATAATAAACCCCCAAAATAAAAAAAATTCCCTGCCCTATTCTAAATTAAACAAATTTCAAAGCTCTTTACCTTACCAGCCCTTAAAAGGGCCTTTTGTGGGGCATGCCCCAAAGAATTCAGCTCTTTTGCATACAAATACAATACCCCCCCCATTACAACCCACCACCCACATACCCCTATTCTAAAACCCCCCAAACCCCCCTTTAAAAAGCCTAACACTACCCCCCTGAAGATCTCCCTACCTTGTCTTCACCACACCGGGGCGAACTCCTGATCCGATCCGGACGATGTCTTCCTCCAAGCGGCAAAGAAGAATTCTTCCTCCGGCGATGTCTTCCTCCAAGCGGCAAAGAAGAATTCTTCCTCCGGCGACGTCTTCCTCCAAGCGGCAGCAAAGTCTTCATTCTTCCGGTGGCATCTTCAATCTTCTTTCTTCGCTCCGCCACCGCGGAGCATCCATCCCGGCCGACTACTGAACTACGAATGAGGTACCTTTAAATGACGTCATCCAAGATGGCGTCCGCCGAATTCCGATTGGCTGATAGGATTCTATCAGCCAATCGGAATTAAGTTAGAAAAATCTGATTGGCTGATTGAATCAGCCAATCAGATTCAAGTTCAATCCGATTGGCTGTTCCGAACAGCCAATCAGATTGAGCTCGCATTCTATTGGCTGATCGGAACAGCCAATAGAATGCAAGCTCAATCTGATTGGCTGATTGGATCAGCCAATCGGATTGAACTTGAATCTGATTGGCTGATTCAATCAGCCAATCAGATTTTTCTAACTTAATTCCGATTGGCTGATAGAATCCTATCAGCCAATCGGAATTCGGCGGACGCCATCTTGGATGACGTCATTTAAAGGTACCTCATTCGTAGTTCAGTAGTCGGCCGGGATGGATGCTCCGCGGCAGCGGAGCGAAGAAAGAAGATTGAAGATGCCGCCGGAAGAATGAAGACTTTGCTGCCGCTTGGAGGAAGACGTCGCCGGAGGAAGAATTCTTCTTTGCCGCTTGGAGGAAGACATCGCCGGAGGAAGAATTCTTCTTTGCCGCTTGGAGGAAGACATCGCCCGGATCGGATCAGGAGTTCGGCCCGGTGTGGTGAAGACAAGGTAGGGAGATCTTCAGGGGGGTAGTGTTAGGCTTTTTTAAGGGGGGTTTGGGTGGTTTTAGAATAGGGGTATGTGGGTGGTGGGTTGTAATGGGGGGGGGGTATTGTATTTGTATGCAAAAGAGCTGAATTCTTTGGGGCATGCCCCACAAAAGGCCCTTTTAAGGGCTGGTAAGGTAAAGAGCTTTGAAATTTGTTTAATTTAGAATAGGGCAGGGAATTTTTTTTATTTTGGGGGTTTATTATTTTATTAGGGGGCTTAGTATAGGTGTAATTAGCTTAAAAATCTTGTAATCTTTTTTTATTTTTTGTAATTTAGTGTTTTTTTTTTTTTTGTAATTTAGTTTAGTTAATTTAATTGTATTTTTAGATAGATGTTTGTAGTTTATTTAATTTATTGCTAGTGTAGGTGTATTTGTAACTTAGGTTAGGATTTATTTTACAGGTAATTGGGTAATTATTTTAACTAGGTAGATATTAAATAGTTAATAACTATTTAATAGCTATTATACCTAGTTAAAATAATTAACAATTTACCTGTAAAATAAATATGAACCCTAACATAGCTACAATGTAATTATTAATTATATTGTAGCTATCTTAGGGTTTATTTTATAGGTAAGTATTTAGATTTAAATAGGAATATTTTAGTTTATAAATGAATTAGATTAATTTAATATAAATTTAGTTAGGGTTAGATAGAGTTAATATAGTTAATATAAATACTATAGTAACTATATTAACTATATTAACCCTAATATAATTAGGGTTAATATAGTTAATATATATAATGTAATACCTATATTAACTATAATATACTTAGGGTTAATATAGATAATATAGCTGGCGGCGGGGTAGGTAGATTAAATTAGTGGTTAATCATTTTAATAGAGATGGCGGCGGTGTAAGGGGCTTACATTAGGGGTTAATAATTTTAATATAGATGGCGGCGGTGTTAGGGGCTCACTTTAGGGGGTTATAGATATAATATAGCTGGCGGCGGGGTACGGGAGCGGCGGTTTAGGGGTTAATAGCTTTTTTATTGTTAGGATAGTGAGGGGGGATAGCGGATAGAGGGTTAGACGTGTCGGGCTATGTTAGGGAGGCGTGTTAGACTTGTCGGGCTATGTTAGGGAGGCGTGTTAGACAGTGCGGGTGTTTTAGACTTTAGTCAGGTTTTATAGGCGCCGGCAGTTTCTAACGTGCCGCAAGTCACTGGCGACGCCAGAAATTTGTACTTGCGCAGATTTCTGGACATCGCTGGTTTGTCAGACTTACGGCACGTTAGCATCTGACGGCGACTTATATGGGATAGCTCGAGTTGCGAGCTGAAACTGCGGGCGACGCCGGTTCCCTCGCTTGCGCCGCAAACTGCGATCTATATTGGATCGCGCCCCTACTGCCTAAATAAGTATAACTGTATATAATACAGGGCAAAAAACATAACCTACTGCCTAAATAAGAATAACTGTATATAATACAGGGCAAAAAACATAACCTACTGCCTAAGTAAGAATAACCGTATATTATACAGGGCAAAAAACATAACCTACTGCCTAAGTAAGAATAACTGTTTATTATACAGGGCAAAAACATAACCTACTGCCTAAATAAGAATAACTGTATATAATACAGGGCAAAAAACATAACCTACTGCCTAAATAAGAATAACTGTACATAATACAGGGCAAAAAACATAACCTACTGCCTAAATAACAATAACTGTATATAATACAGGGGCAAAAAACATAACCCACTGCCTAAATAAGAATAACTGTATATAATACAGGGCAAAAAACATAACCCACTGCCTAAATAAGAATAACTGTATATAATACAGGGCAAAAAACATAACCTACTGCCTAAATAAGAATAACTGTATATAATACAGGGGCAAAAAACATAACCTACTGCCTAAATAAGAATAACTGTATATAATACAGGGCAAAAAACAAAACCTACTGCCTAAATAAGGATAACTGTATATAATACAGGGGCACAAAACAAAACCTACTGCCTAAATAAGAATAACTGTATATAATACAGGGGCACAAAACAAAACCTACTGCCTAAATAAGAATAACTGTATATAATACAGGGGCAAAAAACAAAACCTACTGCCTAAAAAAGTATAACTGTATATAATACAGGAGCAAAAAACAAAACCTACTGTCTAAATAAGTATAGCTGTATATAATACAGGGGCAAAAAAACATAACCTACTGCCTAAATAAGAATAACTGTATATAATACCGGGGCACAAAACAAAACCTACTGCCTAAATAAGAATAACTGTATATAATACAGGGGCAAAAAACAAAACCTACTGCCTAAATAAGTATAACTGTATATAATACAGGGGCAAAAAACAAAACCTACTGCCTAAAAAAGAATAACTGTATATAATACAGAGGCAAAAACAAAACCTACTGCCTAAATAACTATAACTGTATATAATACAGGGGCAAAAAACAAAACCTACTGCCTAAATAAGAATAACTGTATATAATACAGGGCAAAAAACAAAACCTGCTGCCTAAATAAGAATAAATGTATATAATACAGGGGCAAAAAACATAACCTACTGCCTAAATAAGAATAAATGTATATAATACAGGGGCAAAAAACAAAACCTGCTGCCTAAATAAGAATAACTGTATATAATACAGGGGCAAAAAACAAAGCCTGCTGCCTAAATATGAATAACTGTATATAATACAGGGGCAAAAAACAAAGCCTACTGCCTAAATAAGAATAACTGTATATAATACAGGGCAAAAAACATAACCTACTGCCTAAATAAGAATAACTGTACATAATACAGGGCAAAAAACAACACCTACTGCCTAAATAAGAATAACTGTATATAATACAGGGGCACAAAACAAAACCTACTGCCTAAATAAGAATAACTGTATATAATACAGGGGCACAAAACAAAACCTACTGCCTAAATAAGAATAACTGTATATAATACAGGGGCAAAAAACATAACCTCCTGCCTAAATAAGAATAACTGTATATAATACAGGGGCACAAAACAAAACCTACTGCCTAAATAAGAATAACTGTATATAATACACGGGCAAAAAACAAAACCTACTGCCCAAATAAGAATTACTGTACATAATACAGGGCAAAAAACAAAACCTACTGCCTAAATAACAATAATTGTATATAATACAGAGGCAAAAAACAAAACCTACTGCCTAAATAAGTATAACTGTATATAATACAGGGCAAAAAACATAACTTACTGCCTAAATAAGAATAACTGTATATAATACAGGGGCAAAAAACATAATCTACTGCCTAAATAAGAATAACTGTATATAATACAGGGCAAAAAACATAACCTACTGCCTAAATAAGAACAACTGTATATAATACAGGGCAAAAAACATAACCTACTGCCTAAATAAGAACAACTGTATATAATACAGGGGCAAAAAACAAAACCTACGGACTAAATAAGAATAACTGTATATAATACAAGGCAAAAAACCTAACTTACTGTCTAAATAAGAATAACTGTATATAATACAGGGCAAAAAACATAACCTACTGCCTAAATAAGAACAACTGTATATAATACAGGGCAAAAAACATAACCTACTGCCTAAATAAGAATAACTGTATATAATACAGGGCAAAAAACATAACCTACTGCCTAAATAAGAATAACTGTACATAATACAGGGGCAAAAAACATAAACTACTGCCTAAATAAGAATAACTGTACATAATACAGGGGCAAAAAACATAACCTATTGCCTAAATAAGAATAACTGTATATAATACAGGGCAAAAAACAAAACCTGCTGCCTAAATAAGAATAACCGTATATAATACAGGGCAAAAACATAACCTACTGCCTAAATAAGAATAATTGTATATAATACAGGGCAAAAAACAAAACCTACTGCCTAAATAAGAATAACTGTATATAATACAGGGCAAAAAACAAAGCCTACTGCCTAAATAAGTACAACTGTATATAATACAGGGGCAAAAAACAAAACCTACTGCCTAAATAAGAATAACTGTATATAATACAGGGGAACAAAACAAAGCCTACTGCCTAAATAAGTATAACTGTATATAATACAGGGCAAAAAATATAACCTACTGCCTAAATAAGAATAACTGTATATAATACAGGGCAAAAAACAAAACCTACTGCCTAAATAAGAATAACTGTATATAATACAGGGCAAAAAACATAACCTACTGCCTAAATAAGAATAACTGTATATAATACAGGGCAAAAAACAAAACCTACTGCCTAAATAAGAATAACTGTATATAATACAGGGCAAGAACATAACCTACTGCCTAAATAAGAATAACTGTATATAATACAGGGCAAAAAACAAAACCTACTGCCTAAATAAGAACAACTGTATATAATACAGGGGCAAAAAACAAAACCTACTGACTAAATAAGAATAACTGTATATAATACAGGGCAAAAAACATAACTTACTGCCTAAATAAGAATAACTGTATATAATACAGGGCAAGAACATAACCTACTGCCTAAATAAGAATAACTGTATATAATACAGGGCAAAAAAGATAACCTACTGCCTAAATAAGAACAACTGTATATAATACAGGGGCAAAAAACAAAACCTACTGCCTAAATAAGAATAACTGTATATAATACAGGGCAAAAAAACATAACCTGCTGCCTAAATAAGAATAACTGTATATAATACAGGGCAAAAAAACATAACCTACTGCCTAAATAAGAATAACTGTACATAATACAGGGCAAAAAACATAACCTACTGCCTAAATAACAATAACTGTATATAATACAGGGGCAAAAAACAAAGCCTACTGCCTAAATAAGAATAACTGTATATAATACAGGGCAAAAAACATAACCTACTGCCTAAATAAGAATAACTGTATATAATACAGGGCAAAAAAACATAACCTACTGCCTAAATAAGAATAACTGTACATAATACAGGGCAAAAAACATAACCTACTGCCTAAATAACAATAACTGTATATAATACAGGGGCAAAAAACAAAACCTACTGACTAAATAAGAATAACTGTATATAATACAGGGGCAAAATACAAAACCTACTGCCTAAAGAAGAATAACTTTATATAATAAAGGGCAAAAAACATAACTTACTGTCTAAATAAGAATAACTGTATATAATACAGGGCAAAAACATAACCTACTGCCTAAATAAGAACAACTGTATATAATACAGGGCAAAAAACAAAACCTACTGCCTAAATAAGAACAACTGTACATAATACAGGGCAATAAACATAACCTACTGCCTAAATAACAATAACTGTATATAATACAGGGGCAAAAAACATAACCTACTGCCTAAATAAGAATAACTGTACATAATACAGGGCAAAAAACAAAACCTACTGCCTAAATAAGAATAACTGTATATAATACAGGGCAAAAAACATAACCTACTGCCTAAATAAGAATAACTGTACATAATACAGGGCAAAAAACATAACCTACTGCCTAAATAAAAATAACTGTATATAATACAGGGCAAAAAACATAACCCACTGCCTAAATAAGAATAACTGTATATAATACAGGGCAAAAAACATAACCTACTGCCTAAATAACAATAACTTTATATAATACAGGGCAAAAAACATAACCTACTGCCTAAATAACAATAACTGAATATAATACAGGGCAAAAAACATAACCTACTGCCTAAACAAGAATAACTGTATATAATAAAGGTCAAAAAACAAAACCTACTGCCTAAATAAGAATAACTGTATATAATACAGGGCAAAAAAACATAACCTACTTCCTAAATAAGAATAACTGTATATAATACAGGGCACAAAACAAAACCTACTGCCTAAATAAGAATAACTGTATATAATACAGGGGCACAAAACAAAACCTACTGCCTAAATAAGAATAACTGTATATAATACAGGGACACAAAACAAAACCTACTGCCTAAATAAGAATAACTGTATATAATACAGGGCAAAAAACAAAACCTACTGCCTAAATAAGAATAACTGTACATAATACAGGGGCAAAAAACATAACCTACTGCCTAAATAAGAATAACTGTATATAATACAGGGCAAAAAACAAAACCTGCTGCCTAAATAAGAATAACCATATATAATACATGGCAAAAACATAACCTACTGCCTAAATAAGAATAATTGTATATAATACAGGGCAAAAAACAAAACCTACCGCCTAAATAAGTATAACTGTATATAATACAGGGCAAAAAACAAAACCCACTGCCTAAATAAGAATTACTGTATATTATACAGGGCACAAAACAAAACCTACTGCCTAAATAAGAATAACTGTATATAATACAGGACAAAAAATATAACCTACTGCCTAAATAAGAATAACTGTATATAATACAGGGCAAAAAATATAACCTACTGCCTAAATAAGAATAACTGTATATAATACAGGGCAAAAAACAAAACCTACTGCCTAAATAAGAATAACTGTATATAATACAGGGCAAAAAACAAAACCTACTGCCTAAATAATAATAACTGTATATAACAGGGCAAAAAACAAAACCTACCGCCTAAATAAGAATAGCTGTATATAATACAGGGGCAAAAAAACAAAACCTACTGCCTAAATAAGAATAACTGTATATAATACAGGGCAAAAAACAAAACCTACTGCCTAAATAAGAATAACTGTATATAATACAGGGCAAAAAACAAAACCTACTGCCTAAATAAGAATAACTGTATATAATACAGGGCACAAAACATAACCCACTGCCTAAATAAGAATAACTGTATATAATACAGGGCAAAAAACATAACCTACTGCCTAAATAAGAATAACTGTATATAATACAGGGGCAAAAAACATAACCTACTGCCTAAATAAGAATAACTGTATATAATACAGGGCAAAAAACAAAACCTACTGCCTAAATAAGAATAACTGTATATAATACAGGGGCACAAAACAAAACCTACTGCCTAAATAAGAATAACTGTATATAATACAGGGGCACAAAACAAAACCTACTGCCTAAATAAGAATAACTGTATATAATACAGGGGCAAAAAACAAAACCTACTGCCTAAATAAGTATAACTGTATATAATACAGGAGCAAAAAACAAAACCTACTGTCTAAATAAGTATAGCTGTATATAATACAGGGGCAAAAAAACATAACCTACTGCCTAAATACTGCCTAAATAAGGATAACTGTATATAATACAGGTCAAAAAAACATAACCTACTGCCTAAATAAGAATAACTGTATATAATACAGGGCAAAAAAACATAACCTACTGCCTAAATAAGAATAACTGTATATAATACAGGGGCAAAAAACATAACCTACTGCCTAAATAAGTATAACTGTATATAATACAGGGCAAAAAGCATAACCTACTGCCTAAATAAGTATAACTGTATATAATACAGGGCAAAAAAGAAAACCTACTGCCTAAATAAGAATAACTTTATATAATACAGGGGCAAAAAACATAACCTACTGCCTAAATAAGAATAACTGTACATAATACAGGGCAAAAAAACAAAACCTACTGCCTAAATAAGAATAACTGTTTATAATACAGGGCAAAAAACATAACCTACTGCCTAAATAAGTATAACTGTATATAATACAGGGCAAAAAAACATAACCTACTGCCTAAATAAGAATAACTGTATATAATACAGGGCAAAAAAACATAACCTACTGCCTAAATAAGAATAACTGTATATAATACAGGGGCAAAAAACAAAACCTGCTGCCTAAATAAGAATAACCGTATATAATACAGGGCAAAAACATAACCTACTGCCTAAATAAGAATAACTGTATATAATACAGGGCAAAAACAAAACCTACTGCCTAAATAAGAATAACTGTATATAATACAGGGCAAAAAACAAAACCTACTGCCTAAATAAGGATAACTGTATATAATACAGGGGCACAAAACAAAACCTACTGCCTAAATAAGAATAACTGTATATAATACAGGGGCACAAAACAAAACCTACTGCCTAAATAAGAATAACTGTATATAATACAGGGGCAAAAAACAAAACCTACTGCCTAAAAAAGTATAACTGTATATAATACAGGAGCAAAAAACAAAACCTACTGTCTAAATAAGTATAGCTGTATATAATACAGGGGCAAAAAAACATAACCTACTGCCTAAATAAGAATAACTGTATATAATACCGGGGCACAAAACAAAACCTACTGCCTAAATAAGAATAACTGTATATAATACAGGGGCAAAAAACAAAACCTACTGCCTAAATAAGTATAACTGTATATAATACAGGGGCAAAAAACAAAACCTACTGCCTAAAAAAGAATAACTGTATATAATACAGAGGCAAAAACAAAACCTACTGCCTAAATAACTATAACTGTATATAATACAGGGGCAAAAAACAAAACCTACTGCCTAAATAAGAATAACTGTATATAATACAGGGCAAAAAACAAAACCTGCTGCCTAAATAAGAATAAATGTATATAATACAGGGGCAAAAAACATAACCTACTGCCTAAATAAGAATAAATGTATATAATACAGGGGCAAAAAACAAAACCTGCTGCCTAAATAAGAATAACTGTATATAATACAGGGGCAAAAAACAAAGCCTGCTGCCTAAATATGAATAACTGTATATAATACAGGGGCAAAAAACAAAGCCTACTGCCTAAATAAGAATAACTGTATATAATACAGGGCAAAAAACATAACCTACTGCCTAAATAAGAATAACTGTACATAATACAGGGCAAAAAACAACACCTACTGCCTAAATAAGAATAACTGTATATAATACAGGGGCACAAAACAAAACCTACTGCCTAAATAAGAATAACTGTATATAATACAGGGGCACAAAACAAAACCTACTGCCTAAATAAGAATAACTGTATATAATACAGGGGCAAAAAACATAACCTCCTGCCTAAATAAGAATAACTGTATATAATACAGGGGCACAAAACAAAACCTACTGCCTAAATAAGAATAACTGTATATAATACACGGGCAAAAAACAAAACCTACTGCCCAAATAAGAATTACTGTACATAATACAGGGCAAAAAACAAAACCTACTGCCTAAATAACAATAATTGTATATAATACAGAGGCAAAAAACAAAACCTACTGCCTAAATAAGTATAACTGTATATAATACAGGGCAAAAAACATAACTTACTGCCTAAATAAGAATAACTGTCTATAATACAGGGGCAAAAAACATAATCTACTGCCTAAATAAGAATAACTGTATATAATACAGGGCAAAAAACATAACCTACTGCCTAAATAAGAACAACTGTATATAATACAGGGCAAAAAACATAACCTACTGCCTAAATAAGAACAACTGTATATAATACAGGGGCAAAAAACAAAACCTACGGACTAAATAAGAATAACTGTATATAATACAAGGCAAAAAACCTAACTTACTGTCTAAATAAGAATAACTGTATATAATACAGGGCAAAAAACATAACCTACTGCCTAAATAAGAACAACTGTATATAATACAGGGCAAAAAACATAACCTACTGCCTAAATAAGAATAACTGTATATAATACAGGGCAAAAAACATAACCTACTGCCTAAATAAGAATAACTGTACATAATACAGGGGCAAAAAACATAAACTACTGCCTAAATAAGAATAACTGTACATAATACAGGGGCAAAAAACATAACCTATTGCCTAAATAAGAATAACTGTATATAATACAGGGCAAAAAACAAAACCTGCTGCCTAAATAAGAATAACCGTATATAATACAGGGCAAAAACATAACCTACTGCCTAAATAAGAATAATTGTATATAATACAGGGCAAAAAACAAAACCTACTGCCTAAATAAGAATAACTGTATATAATACAGGGCAAAAAACAAAGCCTACTGCCTAAATAAGTACAACTGTATATAATACAGGGGCAAAAAACAAAACCTACTGCCTAAATAAGAATAACTGTATATAATACAGGGGAACAAAACAAAGCCTACTGCCTAAATAAGTATAACTGTATATAATACAGGGCAAAAAATATAACCTACTGCCTAAATAAGAATAACTGTATATAATACAGGGCAAAAAACAAAACCTACTGCCTAAATAAGAATAACTGTATATAATACAGGGCAAAAAACAAAACCTACTGACTAAATAAGAATAACTGTATATAATACAGGGCAAAAAACAAAACCTACTGCCTAAATAAGAATAACTGTATATAATACAGGGCAAGAACATAACCTACTGCCTAAATAAGAATAACTGTATATAATACAGGGCAAAAAACAAAACCTACTGCCTAAATAAGAACAACTGTATATAATACAGGGGCAAAAAACAAAACCTACTGACTAAATAAGAATAACTGTATATAATACAGGGCAAAAAACATAACTTACTGCCTAAATAAGAATAACTGTATATAATACAGGGCAAGAACATAACCTACTGCCTAAATAAGAATAACTGTATATAATACAGGGCAAAAAAGATAACCTACTGCCTAAATAAGAACAACTGTATATAATACAGGGGCAAAAAACAAAACCTACTGCCTAAATAAGAATAACTGTATATAATACAGGGCAAAAAAACATAACCTGCTGCCTAAATAAGAATAACTGTATATAATACAGGGCAAAAAAACATAACCTACTGCCTAAATAAGAATAACTGTACATAATACAGGGCAAAAAACATAACCTACTGCCTAAATAACAATAACTGTATATAATACAGGGGCAAAAAACAAAGCCTACTGCCTAAATAAGAATAACTGTATATAATACAGGGCAAAAAACATAACCTACTGCCTAAATAAGAATAACTGTATATAATACAGGGCAAAAAAACATAACCTACTGCCTAAATAAGAATAACTGTACATAATACAGGGCAAAAAACATAACCTACTGCCTAAATAACAATAACTGTATATAATACAGGGGCAAAAAACAAAACCTACTGACTAAATAAGAATAACTGTATATAATACAGGGGCAAAATACAAAACCTACTGCCTAAAGAAGAATAACTTTATATAATAAAGGGCAAAAAACATAACTTACTGTCTAAATAAGAATAACTGTATATAATACAGGGCAAAAACATAACCTACTGCCTAAATAAGAACAACTGTATATAATACAGGGCAAAAAACAAAACCTACTGCCTAAATAAGAACAACTGTACATAATACAGGGCAATAAACATAACCTACTGCCTAAATAACAATAACTGTATATAATACAGGGGCAAAAAACATAACCTACTGCCTAAATAAGAATAACTGTACATAATACAGGGCAAAAAACAAAACCTACTGCCTAAATAAGAATAACTGTATATAATACAGGGCAAAAAACATAACCTACTGCCTAAATAAGAATAACTGTACATAATACAGGGCAAAAAACATAACCTACTGCCTAAATAAAAATAACTGTATATAATACAGGGCAAAAAACATAACCCACTGCCTAAATAAGAATAACTGTATATAATACAGGGCAAAAAACATAACCTACTGCCTAAATAACAATAACTTTATATAATACAGGGCAAAAAACATAACCTACTGCCTAAATAACAATAACTGAATATAATACAGGGCAAAAAACATAACCTACTGCCTAAACAAGAATAACTGTATATAATAAAGGTCAAAAAACAAAACCTACTGCCTAAATAAGAATAACTGTATATAATACAGGGCAAAAAAACATAACCTACTTCCTAAATAAGAATAACTGTATATAATACAGGGCACAAAACAAAACCTACTGCCTAAATAAGAATAACTGTATATAATACAGGGGCACAAAACAAAACCTACTGCCTAAATAAGAATAACTGTATATAATACAGGGACACAAAACAAAACCTACTGCCTAAATAAGAATAACTGTATATAATACAGGGCAAAAAACAAAACCTACTGCCTAAATAAGAATAACTGTACATAATACAGGGGCAAAAAACATAACCTACTGCCTAAATAAGAATAACTGTATATAATACAGGGCAAAAAACAAAACCTGCTGCCTAAATAAGAATAACCATATATAATACATGGCAAAAACATAACCTACTGCCTAAATAAGAATAATTGTATATAATACAGGGCAAAAAACAAAACCTACCGCCTAAATAAGTATAACTGTATATAATACAGGGCAAAAAACAAAACCCACTGCCTAAATAAGAATTACTGTATATTATACAGGGCACAAAACAAAACCTACTGCCTAAATAAGAATAACTGTATATAATACAGGACAAAAAATATAACCTACTGCCTAAATAAGAATAACTGTATATAATACAGGGCAAAAAATATAACCTACTGCCTAAATAAGAATAACTGTATATAATACAGGGCAAAAAACAAAACCTACTGCCTAAATAAGAATAACTGTATATAATACAGGGCAAAAAACAAAACCTACTGCCTAAATAATAATAACTGTATATAACAGGGCAAAAAACAAAACCTACCGCCTAAATAAGAATAGCTGTATATAATACAGGGGCAAAAAAACAAAACCTACTGCCTAAATAAGAATAACTGTATATAATACAGGGCAAAAAACAAAACCTACTGCCTAAATAAGAATAACTGTATATAATACAGGGCAAAAAACAAAACCTACTGCCTAAATAAGAATAACTGTATATAATACAGGGCACAAAACATAACCCACTGCCTAAATAAGAATAACTGTATATAATACAGGGCAAAAAACATAACCTACTGCCTAAATAAGAATAACTGTATATAATACAGGGGCAAAAAACATAACCTACTGCCTAAATAAGAATAACTGTATATAATACAGGGCAAAAAACAAAACCTACTGCCTAAATAAGGATAACTGTATATAATACAGGGGCACAAAACAAAACCTACTGCCTAAATAAGAATAACTGTATATAATACAGGGGCACAAAACAAAACCTACTGCCTAAATAAGAATAACTGTATATAATACAGGGGCAAAAAACAAAACCTACTGCCTAAATAAGTATAACTGTATATAATACAGGAGCAAAAAACAAAACCTACTGTCTAAATAAGTATAGCTGTATATAATACAGGGGCAAAAAAACATAACCTACTGCCTAAATACTGCCTAAATAAGGATAACTGTATATAATACAGGTCAAAAAAACATAACCTACTGCCTAAATAAGAATAACTGTATATAATACAGGGCAAAAAAACATAACCTACTGCCTAAATAAGAATAACTGTATATAATACAGGGGCAAAAAACATAACCTACTGCCTAAATAAGTATAACTGTATATAATACAGGGCAAAAAGCATAACCTACTGCCTAAATAAGTATAACTGTATATAATACAGGGCAAAAAAGAAAACCTACTGCCTAAATAAGAATAACTTTATATAATACAGGGGCAAAAAACATAACCTACTGCCTAAATAAGAATAACTGTACATAATACAGGGCAAAAAAACAAAACCTACTGCCTAAATAAGAATAACTGTTTATAATACAGGGCAAAAAACATAACCTACTGCCTAAATAAGTATAACTGTATATAATACAGGGCAAAAAAACATAACCTACTGCCTAAATAAGAATAACTGTATATAATACAGGGCAAAAAAACATAACCTACTGCCTAAATAAGAATAACTGTATATAATACAGGGGCAAAAAACAAAACCTACTGCCTAAATAAGAATAACTGTATATAATACAGGGCAAAAACATAACCTACTGCCTAAATAAGAATAACTGTATATAATACAGGGCAAAAACAAAACCTACTGCCTAAATAAGAATAACTGTATATAATACAGGGCAAAAAACAAAACCTACTGCCTAAATAAGAATAACTGTATATAATACAGGGGCACAAAACATAACCTACTGCCTAAATAAGTATAACTGTATATAATACAGGGGCAAAAAACAAAACCTACTGCCTAAATAAGAATAATTGTATATAATACAGGGCAAAAAACAAAACCTGCTACCTAAATAAGAATAACTGTATATAATACAGGGCAAAAAACATAACCTACTGCCTAAATAAGAATAACTGTATATAATACAGGGCAAGAACATAACCTACTGCCTAAATAAGAATAACTGTACATAATACAGGGCAAAAAAACAAAACCTACTGCCTAAATAAGAATAACTGTATATAATACAGGGGCAAAAAACAAAACCTACTGCCTAAATAAGTATAACTGTACATAATACAGGGCAAAAAACAAAACCTACTGCCTAAATAAGAATAATTGTATATAATACAGGGCAAAAAACATAACCTACTGCCTAAATAAGAATAACTGTATATAATACAGGGCAAAAAAACATAACCTACTGCCTAAATAAGAATAACTGTACATAATACAGGGCAAAAAAACAAAACCTACTGCCTAAATAAGAATAACTGTACATAATACAGGGAAGAATTCTTCTTTGCCGCTTGGAGGAAGACATCGCCCGGATCGGATCAGGAGTTCGGCCCGGTGTGGTGAAGACAAGGTAGGGAGATCTTCAGGGGGGTAGTGTTAGGCTTTTTTAAGGGGGGTTTGGGTGGTTTTAGAATAGGGGTATGTGGGTGGTGGGTTGTAATGGGGGGGGGGTATTGTATTTGTATGCAAAAGAGCTGAATTCTTTGGGGCATGCCCCACAAAAGGCCCTTTTAAGGGCTGGTAAGGTAAAGAGCTTTGAAATTTGTTTAATTTAGAATAGGGCAGGGAATTTTTTTTATTTTGGGGGTTTATTATTTTATTAGGGGGCTTAGTATAGGTGTAATTAGCTTAAAAATCTTGTAATCTTTTTTTATTTTTTGTAATTTAGTGTTTTTTTTTTTTGTAATTTAGTTTAGTTAATTTAATTGTATTTTTAGATAGATGTTTGTAGTTTATTTAATTTATTGCTAGTGTAGGTGTATTTGTAACTTAGGTTAGGATTTATTTTACAGGTAATTGGGTAATTATTTTAACTAGGTAGATATTAAATAGTTAATAACTATTTAATAGCTATTATACCTAGTTAAAATAATTAACAATTTACCTGTAAAATAAATATTAACCCTAACATAGCTACAATGTAATTATTAATTATATTGTAGCTATCTTAGGGTTTATTTTATAGGTAAGTATTTAGATTTAAATAGGAATATTTTAGTTTATAAATGAATTAGATTAATTTAATATAAATTTAGTTAGGGTTAGATAGAGTTAATATAGTTAATATAAATACTATAGTAACTATATTAACTATATTAACCCTAATATAATTAGGGTTAATATAGTTAATATATATAATGTAATACCTATATTAACTATAATATACTTAGGGTTAATATAGATAATATAGCTGGCGGCGGGGTAGGTAGATTAAATTAGGGGTTAATCATTTTAATAGAGATGGCGGCGGTGTAAGGGGCTTACATTAGGGGTTAATAATTTTAATATAGATGGCGGCGGTGTTAGGGGCTCACTTTAGGGGGTTATAGATATAATATAGCTGGCGGCGGGGTACGGGAGCGGCGGTTTAGGGGTTAATAGCTTTTTTATTGTTAGGATAGTGAGGGGGGATAGCGGATAGAGGGTTAGACGTGTCGGGCTATGTTAGGGAGGCGTGTTAGACTTGTCGGGCTATGTTAGGGAGGCGTGTTAGACAGTGCGGGTGTTTTAGACTTTAGTCAGGTTTTATAGGCGCCGGCAGTTTCTAACGTGCCGCAAGTCACTGGCGACGCCAGAAATTTGTACTTGCGCAGATTTCTGGACATCGCTGGTTTGTCAGACTTACGGCACGTTAGCATCTGACGGCGACTTATATGGGATAGCTCGAGTTGCGAGCTGAAACTGCGGGCGACGCCGGTTCCCTCGCTTGCGCCGCAAACTGCGATCTATATTGGATCGCGCCCCTACTGCCTAAATAAGTATAACTGTATATAATACAGGGCAAAAAACATAACCTACTGCCTAAATAAGAATAACTGTATATAATACAGGGCAAAAAACATAACCTACTGCCTAAGTAAGAATAACCGTATATTATACAGGGCAAAAAACATAACCTACTGCCTAAGTAAGAATAACTGTTTATTATACAGGGCAAAAAACATAACCTACTGCCTAAATAACAATAACTGTATATAATACAGGGGCAAAAAACATAACCCACTGCCTAAATAAGAATAACTGTATATAATACAGGGCAAAAAACATAACCCACTGCCTAAATAAGAATAACTGTATATAATACAGGGCAAAAAACATAACCTACTGCCTAAATAAGAATAACTGTATATAATACAGGGGCAAAAAACATAACCTACTGCCTAAATAAGAATAACTGTATATAATACAGGGCAAAAAACAAAACCTACTGCCTAAATAAGGATAACTGTATATAATACAGGGGCACAAAACAAAACCTACTGCCTAAATAAGAATAACTGTATATAATACAGGGGCACAAAACAAAACCTACTGCCTAAATAAGAATAACTGTATATAATACAGGGGCAAAAAACAAAACCTACTGCCTAAATAAGTATAACTGTATATAATACAGGAGCAAAAAACAAAACCTACTGTCTAAATAAGTATAGCTGTATATAATACAGGGGCAAAAAAAACATAACCTACTGCCTAAATAAGAATAACTGTATATAATACCGGGGCACAAAACAAAACCTACTGCCTAAATAAGAATAACTGTATATAATACAGGGGCAAAAAACAAAACCTACTGCCTAAATAAGTATAACTGTATATAATACAGGGGCAAAAAACAAAACCTACTGCCTAAAAAAGAATAACTGTATATAATACAGAGGCAAAAACAAAACCTACTGCCTAAATAACTATAACTGTATATAATACAGGGGCAAAAAACAAAACCTACTGCCTAAATAAGAATAACTGTATATAATACAGGGCAAAAAACAAAACCTGCTGCCTAAATAAGAATAAATGTATATAATACAGGGGCAAAAATCATAACCTACTGCCTAAATAAGAATAAATGTATATAATACAGGGGCAAAAAACAAAACCTACTGCCTAAATAAGAATAACTGTATATAATACAGGGGCAAAAAACAAAACCTGCTGCCTAAATATGAATAACTGTATATAATACAGGGGCAAAAAACAAAGCCTACTGCCTAAATAAGAATAACTGTATATAATACAGGGCAAAAAACATAACCTACTGCCTAAATAAGAATAACTGTACATAATACAGGGCAAAAAACAACACCTACTGCCTAAATAAGAATAACTGTACATAATACAGGGAAGAATTCTTCTTTGCCGCTTGGAGGAAGACATCGCCCGGATCGGATCAGGAGTTCGGCCCGGTGTGGTGAAGACAAGGTAGGGAGATCTTCAGGGGGGTAGTGTTAGGCTTTTTTAAGGGGGGTTTGGGTGGTTTTAGAATAGGGGTATGTGGGTGGTGGGTTGTAATGGGGGGGGGGGTATTGTATTTGTATGCAAAAGAGCTGAATTCTTTGGGGCATGCCCCACAAAAGGCCCTTTTAAGGGCTGGTAAGGTAAAGAGCTTTGAAATTTGTTTAATTTAGAATAGGGCAGGGAATTTTTTTTATTTTGGGGGTTTATTATTTTATTAGGGGGCTTAGTATAGGTGTAATTAGCTTAAAAATCTTGTAATCTTTTTTTATTTTTTGTAATTTAGTGTTTTTTTTTTTTGTAATTTAGTTTAGTTAATTTAATTGTATTTTTAGATAGATGTTTGTAGTTTATTTAATTTATTGCTAGTGTAGGTGTATTTGTAACTTAGGTTAGGATTTATTTTACAGGTAATTGGGTAATTATTTTAACTAGGTAGATATTAAATGGTTAATAACTATTTAATAGCTATTATACCTAGTTAAAATAATTAACAATTTACCTGTAAAATAAATATTAACCCTAACATAGCTACAATGTAATTATTAATTATATTGTAGCTATCTTAGGGTTTATTTTATAGGTAAGTATTTAGATTTAAATAGGAATATTTTAGTTTATAAATGAATTAGATTAATTTAATATAAATTTAGTTAGGGTTAGATAGAGTTAATATAGTTAATATAAATACTATAGTAACTATATTAACTATATTAACCCTAATATAATTAGGGTTAATATAGTTAATATATATAATGTAATACCTATATTAACTATAATATACTTAGGGTTAATATAGATAATATAGCTGGCGGCGGGGTAGGTAGATTAAATTAGGGGTTAATCATTTTAATAGAGATGGCGGCGGTGTAAGGGGCTTACATTAGGGGTTAATAATTTTAATATAGATGGCGGCGGTGTTAGGGGCTCACTTTAGGGGGTTATAGATATAATATAGCTGGCGGCGGGGTACGGGAGCGGCGGTTTAGGGGTTAATAGCTTTTTTATTGTTAGGATAGTGAGGGGGGATAGCGGATAGAGGGTTAGACGTGTCGGGCTATGTTAGGGAGGCGTGTTAGACTTGTCGGGCTATGTTAGGGAGGCGTGTTAGACAGTGCGGGTGTTTTAGACTTTAGTCAGGTTTTATAGGCGCCGGCAGTTTCTAACGTGCCGCAAGTCACTGGCGACGCCAGAAATTTGTACTTGCGCAGATTTCTGGACATCGCTGGTTTGTCAGACTTACGGCACGTTAGCATCTGACGGCGACTTATATGGGATAGCTCGAGTTGCGAGCTGAAACTGCGGGCGACGCCGGTTCCCTCGCTTGCGCCGCAAACTGCGATCTATATTGGATCGCGCCCCTACTGCCTAAATAAGTATAACTGTATATAATACAGGGCAAAAAACATAACCTACTGCCTAAATAAGAATAACTGTATATAATACAGGGCAAAAAACATAACCTACTGCCTAAGTAAGAATAACCGTATATTATACAGGGCAAAAAACATAACCTACTGCCTAAGTAAGAATAACTGTTTATTATACAGGGCAAAAACATAACCTACTGCCTAAATAAGAATAACTGTATATAATACAGGGCAAAAAACATAACCTACTGCCTAAATAAGAATAACTGTACATAATACAGGGCAAAAAACATAACCTACTGCCTAAATAACAATAACTGTATATAATACAGGGGCAAAAAACATAACCCACTGCCTAAATAAGAATAACTGTATATAATACAGGGCAAAAAACATAACCCACTGCCTAAATAAGAATAACTGTATATAATACAGGGCAAAAAACATAACCTACTGCCTAAATAAGAATAACTGTATATAATACAGGGGCAAAAAACATAACCTACTGCCTAAATAAGAATAACTGTATATAATACAGGGCAAAAAACAAAACCTACTGCCTAAATAAGGATAACTGTATATAATACAGGGGCACAAAACAAAACCTACTGCCTAAATAAGAATAACTGTATATAATACAGGGGCACAAAACAAAACCTACTGCCTAAATAAGAATAACTGTATATAATACAGGGGCAAAAAACAAAACCTACTGCCTAAATAAGTATAACTGTATATAATACAGGAGCAAAAAACAAAACCTACTGTCTAAATAAGTATAGCTGTATATAATACAGGGGCAAAAAAACATAACCTACTGCCTAAATAAGAATAACTGTATATAATACCGGGGCACAAAACAAAACCTACTGCCTAAATAAGAATAACTGTATATAATACAGGGGCAAAAAACAAAACCTACTGCCTAAATAAGTATAACTGTATATAATACAGGGGCAAAAAACAAAACCTACTGCCTAAAAAAGAATAACTGTATATAATACAGAGGCAAAAACAAAACCTACTGCCTAAATAACTATAACTGTATATAATACAGGGGCAAAAAACAAAACCTACTGCCTAAATAAGAATAACTGTATATAATACAGGGCAAAAAACAAAACCTGCTGCCTAAATAAGAATAAATGTATATAATACAGGGGCAAAAATCATAACCTACTGCCTAAATAAGAATAAATGTATATAATACAGGGGCAAAAAACAAAACCTGCTGCCTAAATAAGAATAACTGTATATAATACAGGGGCAAAAAACAAAACCTGCTGCCTAAATATGAATAACTGTATATAATACAGGGGCAAAAAACAAAGCCTACTGCCTAAATAAGAATAACTGTATATAATACAGGGCAAAAAACATAACCTACTGCCTAAATAAGAATAACTGTACATAATACAGGGCAAAAAACAACACCTACTGCCTAAATAAGAATAACTGTATATAATACAGGGGCACAAAACAAAACCTACTGCCTAAATAAGAATAACTGTATATAATACAGGGGCACAAAACAAAACCTACTGCCTAAATAAGAATAACTGTATATAATACAGGGGCAAAAAACATAACCTCCTGCCTAAATAAGAATAACTGTATATAATACAGGGGCACAAAACAAAACCTACTGCCTAAATAAGAATAACTGTATATAATACACGGGCAAAAAACAAAACCTACTGCCCAAATAAGAATTACTGTACATAATACAGGGCAAAAAACAAAACCTACTGCCTAAATAACAATAATTGTATATAATACAGAGGCAAAAAACAAAACCTACTGCCTAAATAAGTATAACTGTATATAATACAGGGCAAAAAACATAACTTACTGCCTAAATAAGAATAACTGTCTATAATACAGGGGCAAAAAACATAATCTACTGCCTAAATAAGAATAACTGTATATAGTACAGGGCAAAAAACATAACCTACTGCCTAAATAAGAACAACTGTATATAATACAGGGCAAAAAACATAACCTACTGCCTAAATAAGAACAACTGTATATAATACAGGGGCAAAAAACAAAACCTACGGACTAAATAAGAATAACTGTATATAATACAAGGCAAAAAACATAACTTACTGTCTAAATAAGAATAACTGTATATAATACAGGGCAAAAAACATAACCTACTGCCTAAATAAGAACAACTGTATATAATACAGGGCAAAAAACATAACCTACTGCCTAAATAAGAATAACTGTATATAATACAGGGCAAAAAACATAACCTACTGCCTAAATAAGAATAACTGTACATAATACAGGGGCAAAAAACATAAACTACTGCCTAAATAAGAATAACTGTACATAATACAGGGGCAAAAAACATAACCTATTGCCTAAATAAGAATAACTGTATATAATACAGGGCAAAAAACAAAACCTGCTGCCTAAATAAGAATAACCGTATATAATACAGGGCAAAAACATAACCTACTGCCTTAATAAGAATAATTGTATATAATACAGGGCAAAAAACAAAACCTACTGCCTAAATAAGAATAACTGTATATAATACAGGGCAAAAAACAAAGCCTACTGCCTAAATAAGTACAACTGTATATAATACAGGGGCAAAAAACAAAACCTACTGCCTAAATAAGAATAACTGTATATAATACAGGGGAACAAAACAAAGCCTACTGCCTAAATAAGTATAACTGTATATAATACAGGGCAAAAAATATAACCTACTGCCTAAATAAGAATAACTTTATATAATACAGGGCAAAAAACAAAACCTACTGCCTAAATAAGAATAACTGTATATAATACAGGGCAAAAAACAAAACCTACTGACTAAATAAGAATAACTGTATATAATACAGGGCAAAAAACATAACTTACTGCCTAAATAAGAATAACTGTATATAATACAGGGCAAGAACATAACCTACTGCCTAAATAAGAATAACTGTATATAATACAGGGCAAAAAACAAAACCTACTGCCTAAATAAGAACAACTGTATATAATACAGGGGCAAAAAACAAAACCTACTGACTAAATAAGAATAACTGTATATAATACAGGGCAAAAAACATAACTTACTGCCTAAATAAGAATAACTGTATATAATACAGGGCAAGAACATAACCTACTGCCTAAATAAGAATAACTGTATATAATACAGGGCAAAAAACATAACCTACTGCCTAAATAAGAACAACTGTATATAATACAGGGGCAAAAAACAAAACCTACTGCCTAAATAAGAATAACTGTATATAATACAGGGCAAAAAAACATAACCTGCTGCCTAAATAAGAATAACTGTATATAATACAGGGCAAAAAAACATAACCTACTGCCTAAATAAGAATAACTGTATATAATACAGGGCAAAAAAACATAACCTACTGCCTAAATAACAATAACTGTATATAATACAGGGGCAAAAAACAAAGCCTACTGCCTAAATAAGAATAACTGTATATAATACAGGGCAAAAAACATAACCTACTGCCTAAATAAGAATAACTGTATATAATACAGGGCAAAAAAAACATAACCTACTGCCTAAATAAGAATAACTGTACATAATACAGGGCAAAAAACATAACCTACTGCCTAAATAACAATAACTGTATATAATACAGGGGCAAAAAACAAAACCTACTGACTAAATAAGAATAACTGTATATAATACAGGGGCAAAATACAAAACCTACTGCCTAAAGAAGAATAACTTTATATAATAAAGGGCAAAAAACATAACTTACTGTCTAAATAAGAATAACTGTATATAATACAGGGCAAAAACATAACCTACTGCCTAAATAAGAACAACTGTATATAATACAGGGCAAAAAACAAAACCTACTGCCTAAATAAGAACAACTGTACATAATACAGGGCAATAAACACAACCTACTGCCTAAATAACAATAACTGTATATAATACAGGGGCAAAAAACATAACCTACTGCCTAAATAAGAATAACTGTACATAATACAGGGCAAAAAACAAAACCTACTGCCTAAATAAGAATAACTGTATATAATACAGGGCAAAAAACATAACCTACTGCCTAAATAACAATAACTTTATATAATACAGGGCAAAAAACATAACCTACTGCCTAAATAACAATAACTGAATATAATACAGGGCAAAAAACATAACCTACTGCCTAAACAAGAATAACTGTATATAATAAAGGTCAAAAAACAAAACCTACTGCCTAAATAAGAATAACTGTATATAATACAGGGCAAAAAAACATAACCTACTTCCTAAATAAGAATAACTGTATATAATACAGGGCACAAAACAAAACCTACTGCCTAAATAAGAATAACTGTATATAATACAGGGGCACAAAACAAAACCTACTGCCTAAATAAGAATAACTGTATATAATACAGGGACACAAAACAAAACCTACTGCCTAAATAAGAATAACTGTATATAATACAGGGCAAAAAACAAAACCTACTGCCTAAATAAGAATAACTGTACATAATACAGGGGCAAAAAACATAACCTACTGCCTAAATAAGAATAACTGTATATAATACAGGGCAAAAAACAAAACCTGCTGCCTAAATAAGAATAACCGTATATAATACAGGGCAAAAACATAACCCACTGCCTAAATAAGAATAATTGTATATAATACAGGGCAAAAAACAAAACCTACCGCCTAAATAAGTATAACTGTATATAATACAGGGCAAAAAACAAAACCCACTGCCTAAATAAGAATTACTGTATATAATACAGGGCAAAAAACAAAAACTACTGCCTAAATAAGAATAACTGTATATAATACAGGACAAAAAATATAACCTACTGCCTAAATAAGAATAACTGTATATAATACAGGGCAAAAAATATAACCTACTGCCTAAATAAGAATAACTGTATATAATACAGGGCAAAAAACAAAACCTACTGCCTAAATAAGAATAACTGTATATAATACAGGGCAAAAAACAAAACCTACTGCCTAAATAATAATAACTGTATATAACAGGGCAAAAAACAAAACCTACCGCCTAAATAAGAATAGCTGTATATAATACAGGGGCAAAAAAAACAAAACCTACTGCCTAAATAAGAATAACTGTATATAATACAGGGCAAAAAAACAAAACCTACTGCCTAAATAAGAATAACTGTATATAATACAGGGCAAAAAACAAAACCTACTGCCTAAATAAGAATAACTGTATATAATACAGGGCACAAAACAAAACCTACTGCCTAAATAAGAATAACTGTATATAATGCAGGGCACAAAACAAAACCTACTGCCTAAATAAGAATAACTGTACATAATACAGGGCAAAAAAACAAAACCTACTGCCTAAATAAGAATAACTGTATATAATACAGGGCAAAAAAACATAACCTACTGCCTAAATAAGAATAACTGTATATAATACAGGGCAAAAAACAAAACCTACTGCCTAAATAAGAATAACTGTATATAATACAGGGCAAAAAAACAAAACCTACTGCCTAAATAAGAATAACTGTATATAATACAGGGCAAAAAAACAAAACCTACTGCCTAAATAAGGATAACTGTATATAATACAGGGCAAAAAAACATAACCTACTGCCTAAATAAGAATAACTGTATATAATACAGGGCAAAAAAACATAACCTACTGCCTAAATAAGAATAACTGTATATAATACAGGGGCAAAAAAACATAACCTACTGCCTAAATAAGTATAACTGTATATAATACAGGGCAAAAAGCATAACCCACTGCCTAAATAAGTATAACTGTATATAATACAATGCAAAAAAGAAAACCTACTGCCTAAATAAGAATAACTGTATATAATACAGGGGCAAAAAACATAACCTACTGCCTAAATAAGAATAACTGTACATAATACAGGGCAAAAAAACAAAACCTACTGCCTAAATAAGAATAACTGTTTATAATACAGGGCAAAAAACATAACCTACTGCCTAAATAAGTATAACTGTATATAATACAGGGCAAAAAAACATAACCTACTGCCTAAATAAGAATAACTGTATATAATACAGGGCAAAAAAACATAACCTACTGCCTAAATAAGAATAACTGTATATAATACAGGGGCAAAAAACAAAACCTGCTGCCTAAATAAGAATAACCGTATATAATACAGGGCAAAAACATAACCTACTGCCTAAATAAGAATAACTGTATATAATACAGGGCAAAAACAAAACCTACTGCCTAAATAAGAATAACTGTATATAATACAGGGCAAAAAACAAAACCTACTGCCTAAATAAGAATAACTGTATATAATACAGGGGCACAAAACATAACCTACTGCCTAAATAAGTATAACTGTATATAATACAGGGGCAAAAAACAAAACCTACTGCCTAAATAAGAATAATTGTATATAATACAGGGCAAAAAACAAAACCTGCTACCTAAATAAGAATAACTGTATATAATACAGGGCAAAAAACATAACCTACTGCCTAAATAAGAATAACTGTATATAATACAGGGCAAGAACATAACCTACTGCCTAAATAAGAATAACTGTACATAATACAGGGCAAAAAAAACAAAACCTACTGCCTAAATAAGAATAACTGTATATAATACAGGGGCAAAAAACAAAACCTACTGCCTAAATAAGTATAACTGTACATAATACAGGGCAAAAAACAAAACCTACTGCCTAAATAAGAATAATTGTATATAATACAGGGCAAAAAAACATAACCTACTGCCTAAATAAGAATAACTGTATATAATACAGGGCAAAAAAACATAACCTACTGCCTAAATAAGAATAACTGTACATAATACAGGGCAAAAAAACAAAACCTACTGCCTAAATAAGAATAACTGTACATAATACAGGGCAAAAAAACAAAACCTACTGCCTAAATAAGAATAGCTACAGGGAAGATAAAACATATTCTGTTTCTGATACAGACTGACTTATACAGCAGTTACACAATAACATAACGTGTGTCGTTTACTGTGTCACACGAACCAGCTCCACCCAGTTGCTAAGCTCCTGATCCTGTACAACAAACTTCATTTCTTGTGTCTAGAGGAGCATAAAACCTCCATACTTCTCTGCTTGTTACTGCATGTGCGGTTTCATCACTTGGGGCCATGTTATAGAGGAAACACTAAATATTCACCTCTTGTTGTTTAGTTATTAAAACTAGAGGGATCTGCACTTATTACCAGTTTACAGACAGACAATATTTTTGTTCCAGGCTGAAGGGCTGTTGTACTCAGACGCACATAGGGATCGGGAAGCTTTGATAATATCAGTCACTCACTGTGCAGCTGAGAGTGTTGGTTACTACGTAGACAGTAATGTTTTGCTACAGAAGAATGAGAGCTGTCACACTTAGTTACATGTAGGTGCAGGCCTAGGGCAGCAGGAATTAGGGGGGCAGTTCTATGTCGTGTTGCCTTCCCACTCCTGGCTCTATATATGTTTATTTTTTTCATCTTATTACAAGTTAATTATCCCTGGCGCAAAAAATATCAGCTGTGCAGGGGGTACACGTGGGCAAACCCCATATCCTACTACTAATTGTACCTTTATATCATTTTATATTTATCATCTCCCCATTTACCACTCTACTTGCTCTGAGGAGAACACTGGTACAAACATTACCCTGCAAATTCATTACAGTTGTCATCTCTGAAATATGGGAGACCTGCAGTAATAAGTGTGGGTGCAGCCCCTAAGCCTCCCTACATCTGCCACTGGCTTGTTGCTAAGTCCTTCTTGGCCATTACACTTTGCAGCTGTTGAGTCAGACACAACCAGAGCTGCTTCTTAGTGGGTCACTGTCTGTGTCCTGCTTAGAAACTTCAAAAATTTGCAGCACAAAGCAGGATTTTACGTATGTGTTTAACCCCTATGTTGCTTAATTAAGGGTTAAGACTGCTGAGAGAATTATAAGTAGTTACCCTACTAGAACTGAAAGGGGTTATTACCTTACCTTCTTCACACAGCCAAGGTCATGAGGTCTGCGTCCGCTAGCCTCTTCAGTCCTTCACACGCACAGACAGCCAGGTGATCCTTCTGCATTTGACACGACACACACATGGCTGCAATGTTCTGCACAGCTTATGGCTGCAGCGCACCACTGAGGGCATCATGTGATGTGTCATGTGTGAGTACGAGTACAAGAACAAATCTGCAGGTCCCAGGTGTACTGTACACCTGCCTGCACCGTGCCTAGCTAGTCCGGCTCACAGTCACTTTTGGGGGTAAGTCCCACTCCCTCCCACATGATGTCACAGTGCACATGTGTATGTACAGCCACACCAGCACTGCACCACTGTGTGCTTCAGCTTGACCCACACCACTGTCATTTGTGGCAAAGAAGTGGACAGAGCTACTGCCCTACAGTTTGTGCGGTAATGGTGAGTGGGGTTAAGGGAACCGGCAGCCCAACAGTTGTACCATTGTGTCACACTAACAATAAACTAAGAGCCACAGTGAAGTGAAGCACTCTGTGTGAATTACTGGTGGGCGGGGCTAAGGGAACCGGCGGCTCACCGGGCATTTGCCCGGCATGCCCTATGGTCAGTACGGGCCTGGACATTAAATCCACATTTTTTCATTGATGATTTAGGTAGAGTATGCATTTTTAAACAACTTTCCAATTAACTTCTATTATCTAATTTGTTTCATTCAGCTGCTGATTGGTGGCTGCACATAGATGCCTCGTGTGATTGGCTCACCAATGTGCATTTCTATTTCCTGAATAAAGGATATCTATGAAATTAAACAAATTAGATAATAGAAGTAAATTGAAATGTTGTTTGAAATTGTATTCTATATCTAAATCATGAAAGAAAAATGTTGGTTCCATGTCCCTTTAAGGTCAGTGCACTTAAAACAGCATAACTTAATTTGTATTAGACGTAATATTAAAGTTTAAACATACGCCTGGTTCTCCCTGTGTACTTTGTTTTTCATTGAAATCTTTTACATAGCAGAGACTCTCATTATTTCTATGGGAGACATCTCGCCACTCGCAGGGATAGGGAATTTATAGTATTTTTTAGCCCTAGGTGAGGAGGGGTGCCAGCCTGCCTAAAATGTTATTGGTGTGTCTGATGTAATAACAGTATCACATTTTCAGGCGCTCTTTTTTTTATGCTTTAAAGAAACTGTTGTGCCATGCACTCAATGCATTGCAGAGAAGCAGCCAAAGTTGTGACAAGGGTGTTTTGCAGATACTTTTTAATTGCCTTTTATGCACAAGCAGTTTATTTTATACAAGCAGGGGTCAAGTCGAGCGGGAACGCATGGGAACAGAGTTCCTGCACTATTTTTGCAGGGGGAACTAAGTTCCCCCTGGACAGAGAACAGAACTGGTTCAGTAAACACTGCTGCTGCTTCTGGGAGTAGCTGGAGCACAGTCTGATTAGAGGGATATTGAGAGCCTCTAGTAATGGGCAGTAGCACTTCCTACAATACACTACATTCAAGCCTGTCAGTGGTCCTGCTGTGTGATCACCCTGCAATGTGTGGAACACATGGTGCTTACATTTCTGTGTGACTTGTTTGGGGTAATTTAGTTCCCCTCAGCAGAAAGAAGACTATTGCACCTTAAGTGGGTGAGACTCTGTGACAGAGGATGAGTCTCAGCCCCAAAGGCAACCATTCAACCCTTCATTGGTTTTAATTTGCTTTCATTGACCAAAGTGTATAGATTATATACATATAAATATAGTGTGTGTGCGTGTGTATAAAACAATATTAATTGTATGGGGGGAGAGAAATCTTGGTGAGTTCCCACACTTTTTTTTTTTTGTAGGACTTGACCCCTGTATACAAGTCTTTGACTTGTTGGTCAATCATTATTAGTTGTTTGAATTTTGTTTTGTCTGCCATTTGAGTAAGGCATCTCATAATAATAATATTTTTTTCCACACATTTGGCCAAGAGCTTGTATATTTCTCTAAAGCATCTGGAAGTGCATTTTACAAATTCCTATTATAATCTCAATGTAATGTAGCAATGTAAGGTTCCAATTTTTTGGAGTATTTTTGTTGCACAGAAGAGTAAAACACATACGGCCAGATTACGAGTTTTGCGGTTAGAGGGGTGAGGTACTAACTTGCACGTTATTGTCACCGCTCACTTACCTACAGTGCTGGTATTACAGGTTTTTATAAACCCGGCGTTAAAAGTCAAGAAGTGAGCGTAGAGCAAAATTGTGCTCCATACCGCACTCCAATACCAGCGCTGCTTAAATCAGCGGTGAGCTGGTTGTAATTGCTCGTGCACGATTTCCCCATAGACATCAATGGGGAGAGCCGGCTGAGAAAAAAGCAGCGTAAAGCTCAGTACCCCAGTCCCATTGATTCCAATGGGGAAACAAAATTTATGTTTACACCTAACACCCTAACATGAACCCCCGAGTCTAAACACCCCTGATCTTACACTTATTAACCCCTAATTTGCCGCCCCCGACATCGCTGACACCTACATTATACTGATTAACCCCTAGTCTGCCGCTGCGGACATTGCAGCCACTAGAATAAACATATTAACCCCTAAACCGCCGCACTCCTGCATCGCAAACACTAGTTAAATAGTATTAAACCACCTACCTACATTTATTAACCCCTAATCTGCCGCCCCCAACGTCGCCGCCACTATACTATATTTATTAACCCCTAAACCTAAGTCTAACCCTAGCACCCCCTAACTTAAAGGGACAGTCAACACTCGATACTTCATAACTCCATACCTTAGATCAGTAATAGAAGATGCAGCTGCACCGCATTGCATGTTGATGAGCTCTAAGGGTATGGAGTGATCACCCAAAATACAAACTTTTATTTCAGGTAGATATGGCCGACAAACTTCTCCCCCTTCTCCTTCATCCCCTTCTCTAATCTTTTCCCTGCTCGTTCCTGTTGAAAGGGTGATGTTGCTGTTTTGATAATGCGCATGCGCATTATCTTCTACCCGCTCGCAAACTCAAGCCAAAATCGTAAGTGCTATCCATTGCGCATGCATGATTCTCTGTGAACGCGTGTTAACCCCAACCAAGGATTGGATTATGATTACATGGAAAAAGCATATTTTGGGTGATCACTCCATACCCTTAGAGCTCATCAACATGCGATGCGGTGCAGCTGCATCTTCTATTACTGATCTAAGGTATGGAGTTATGAAGTATCGGGTGTTGACTGTCCCTTTAAATATAATTGAAATACATCTAAATAAAACCTACAATTAATAACTAAATAATTCCTATTTAAAACTAAATACTGTAAAATAAACCCTAAGATAGCTACAATATAACTACTAGTTATATTGTATCTATCTTAAGTTTTATTTTTATTTCACAGGCAAGTTTGTATTTATTTTAACTAGGTAGACTAGTTACTAAATAGTTATTAACTATTTACTAACTACCTAGCTAAAATAAATACAAATTTACCTGTAAAATAAAACCTAACCTAAGTTACACTAATACCTAACACTACACTACAATTAAATAAATTACCTAAATGAAATACAATTAAATAAATTAAATACAATTACCTAAATTACAACAAAACCCCCCACTAAATTACACAATTAAAAACAAATTACAAGATATTTAAACTAATTACACCTAATCTAATAGCACTATCAAAATAAAAAAAAAAGCCCCCCAAAATAAAAAAAATCCTAGCCTAAACTAAACTACCAATAGCCCTTAAAATGGCCTTTTGTGGGGCATTGCCCCAAAGAAATCAGCTCTTTAACATGTTAAAAAAAATACAAACAACCTCCTCAACAGTAAAACCCACCACCCACACAACCAAACCTCCCAAATAAAACCCTAACTAAAAAACCTAAGCTCCCCAATTCCCTGAAAAGGGCATTTGGATGGGTATTGCCCTTAAAAGGGCATTTAGCTCTATTGCTGCCCTAACCTAAAAATAAAACCCACCCAATAAACCCTTAAAAAAACCTAACACTAACCCCTGAAGATCCACTTACAGTTTTGAAGATTCGACATCCATCCTCTTTTCAGGGCAATAGGGAGCTTAGGTTTTTTTAGTTAGGTTTTATTTGGGGGGGTTTGGTTGTGTGGGTGGTTGGTTTTACTGTTGGGGGTTGTTTGTATTTTTTTAACAGGTTAAAGAGCTGATTTCTTTGGGGCAATGACCCGCAAAAGGCCCTTTTAAGGGCCATTGGTAGTTTAGTTTAGGCTAGGGTTTTTTTTATTTTGGGGGGCTTTTTTATTTTGATAGTGCTATTAGATTAGGTGTAATTAGTTTAAATATCTTGTAATTTGTTTTTTATTTTGTGTAATTTAGTGGGGTTTTTTTGTAATTAGGTAATTGTATTTAATTTATTTAATTGTATTTAATTTAGGTAATTTATTTAATTGTAGTGTAGTGTTAGGTGTTAGTGTAACTTAGGTTAGGTTTTATTTTACAGGTAAATTTGTATTTATTTTAGCTAGGTAGTTAGTAATTAGTTAATAACTATTTAGTAACTAGTCTACCTAGTTAACATATATACAAACTTGCCTGTGAAATAAAAATAAAACTTAAGATAGATACAATGTAACTATTAGTTATATTGTAGCTAGCTTAGGGTTTATTTTACAGGTAAGTATTTAGTTTTAAATAGAAATTATTTAGTTAGTAATGTTATGTAGGGTTTATTTAGATTTATTTTAATTATATTTAAGTTAGGGGTGTTAGGGTTAGACTTAGGTTTGGGATTAATAAATATAGTATAGTGGCGCCGACGTTGGGGGCGGCAGATTAAGGGTTAATAAATGAAGGTAGGTGGTGGCGATGTTAGGGACAGCAGATTAGGGGTTAATAATATTTAACTAGTGTTTACGATGTGGGAGTGCGGCGGTTTAGGGGTTAATATGTTTATTATAGTGGCGGGATGGGCTGTACCGCTCACTTTTTGGCCTAAAAAATAAAAATTGTAATACCGGCACTATGGAAGTCCCATTGAAAATAGACTATACGCAAATTGCGTAACTTGATTTGGGGTAAGGCCAAAAAAGTTTGCGGGACAGCTGTTCCTACAAGACTCGTAATAGCAGCGGTAGTAAAAAAGCAGCGTTATGAGCCTTAACGCTGCTTTTGTACTCATAATGCAAAACTCGTAATCTAGCCGATAGTTAAGCTTATACAACAAGCAGACTCTCAAGCATGACATGGATGCTGATTAACATCTACATGTGTACAGTGGGCACGTATGGGCATATTCTCGCAACTATGCCAGACATTGAGAAATTGTGACAGGTTGGGAGGTCTGCTCTCTGTTGCTATTGCAGCTCTACTCCTCAGGGAAAATGTCCCAGCCAATGACACACCCTACTCTTCCCCCCACACACCTGCAAACCACCTCATATATCACAGCTCTGTCCGCAAGTTCCCGTTGCCCTGTCCTAAACATCCAGTAAATGTTAAAAGATATATTGTATTATAATGTCCCTATAAAAGGACATAATATTTAAAAGGGCATGAAATGCATTTATTTTTCACCACATGCTGCTTCAGCAGACAGATTATTTATATTACTTGGGATAATGTTGAAAATGAGTTTTTAAGTAAAATTATACTTACCTTATGCAAAACCTCAGTGCAGAACTCATGAAAAGAGCCAAAGGCACCTCTGCCTCCAGTGCTTTTTCATGTCCTCCAAAACTTGGTCTTGTGCATTATGCTCATTTTGGCTCCAGATAAACTGCGTGTAATTCTGCCTGATACCCGAGTAATTCATAGGAGCATGCATTTGTAGGGATGTGAAAAATGACCAGTACATTTAGCCACCATTCAGCAAGAGCTACCCAGGTTCTGAACCAAAAATGAGACGGCTTCTAAGCTTACATTCCTGATTTTCAAACAAAGATACACAGAGAATAAAGAAAAATTGATAATAGGAGTAAATTAGAAAGTTGCTTATAATTGCATGCTCTGTCTGAATCATGAAATAGAAAAATTGGGTTTCATATACCTTTAAAGGGACAGTCTAGTCAAAAATAAACTTTCATGATTCAGATAGGGCATGCAAGTTTAAACAACTTTCCATTTTATTTTTATCATCAAATTTGCTTTGTTCTCTTGGTATTCTTTGTTGAAAGCTGGACCTAAGTAGGCTCATATGCTAATTTCTAAGCCCTTGAAGGCCGCCTCTTATCTCAGTTAATTTTTACAGTTTTTCGCAGCTAGGCAGCACTAGTTCATGTGGGCCATATTAATAACATTCCTTTTCCCATTCTATTGCACGTGCTAACCCGTTTTCACATTCACATGGTCATTATTTTTTTTATTTTCACTATATATATATATATATATATATATATATATATATATGTATATATATATATATATATATATAGACACACACAATATTAGAGAAAATTAAGAGGGGACAGAGAGAAGAAAAAGAGGAAGAGAAAGTATGCCCTGTACCAGCACTAATCATATCAAAAGAATAAATAGAATAAAGTCCTCAAAAGCTGGATGTCGAACCTATAGGTCAGGGGATATAAGTCCCCCCTGAGGTAATTTTTGGTTTCGGCGATTATAACAAAATTCAATACATAAATGTTATAAAACACACAACAATAATGTGCACATAGGTGAATCTTGATGCAAAGTTACAATCACTTCAAAGAGTCTTAACCCATAAAGTAGTACAAAGATTGAAACCATTTGTGTTCCATATCAAAACGGGTCATCATGGCAACCTACGTAAACAAACAATAACTACACATGTGTGTGATCCGGATCCTATATTGATCCTAGTATATTCACAATATGTGGTAAACTCAAAAACGAATTAATAAATCCACACACCTCACACATAAATATTTTGTCCATATATTTTGTGCATGGCCGCTACGATTCCCATATAAATAATGGGTAAATAATATGTCTTATCTTAGTGACATACACTATTATGTCATATTCAGTTAAAGCCAACAATATTGGATACTCTTACTTGCTACATCGATGCAGTGATTATACATCATATATATTTACAAAATTAAAACAAACTTAAAAATACTCTGGATGGACCGTAGACTCTGCATATCCTATTATGTCAGTCAAAGTGAACTTCATGTGGGATCAAACGTATCATATCTTCACATAGGTCCTGTTGATATGGGACATCTAAGTCATAGTGCCTGGTTTATACAGTTCCTGATGCAAAGGATTCCACCTTATATAGAGTATTGATTACCGGTATATACCTCCCAGATTGCAATCAGTATGGCTCTATCTGAAAAGAGGGTGACATATATTTTAGTAGAAAAAGGGAATTCTGGGAACACTGCTAGCAGATCAACTCCGCAGAACCAGTGTCCCCACTTGGCATACCACATGCATCAACAACTTCCCAGGACGTTGTCAACTCACCTATGCCAAACAGCTCCACACTACTTAATTCGTACCCCTGGTATGTAGCAAATTATGTCAGCCATTTGAAATCCGGTACAGAGTTGAGACCTCCTGGAAAGATGATTCCCAAATGGTACATCCATTTGGCTTCCTTGATGAGTAGGAGTTTTTCTCAATCGCCCCCTCTGTCCAATTTCAGAATATGATCAATTAGTGTGTATCTTATGGAAGACACAGTGTGTCTTCCATAAGGTTGATCAGATTGCCCTTTTTCCTCCCCGGTGTCATGTGACTCGTTAGTGTTACAAGATCTCAGGTGTGAATGGGGAGCAGGTGTGTTAAATTTGGTGTTATCGCTCTCACACTCTCTCATACTGCTCACTGGAAGTTAAACATAGCACCTCATGGCAAAGAACTTTCTAAAAAATCTGAAAAAAAGAATTGTTGCTCTACATAAAGATGGCCTAGGCTATAAGAAGATTCCCAAGACCCTGAAACTGAGCTGCAGCACGGTGGGCAAGACCATACAGCAGATTCACAGGACAGGTTCCACTCAGAACAGGCCTCGCCATGGTAAAGAAGTTGGGTGCACGTGCTTAGCATCATATCCAGAGGTTGTCTTTGGGAAATAGAAATATGAGTGCTGCCTTCAAGCAGCAGAGGTTGAAGGGGTGGGGGTCAGGCTGTCAGTGCCCAGACCATACGCTGCACACATGGTCACACATTGGAAACATTGCATATTAAGAATTTCTGGGGGAAAGCAAGCGGGGATACTTGCCTAGATGTACTAATTTCCTATGCAAATATTTACATTGATTTAATTTTGAGACATGGAGGATTTTAATTTCAGTTTTTTATCTCCCCCCATAATTTTAATGAATTTTGGTTTAACCATGAAAATAGCTTTTCCAATGCAGCAACCAGAAATCTATCTCCTACTGATGAGTTTCAAAAAGAACGAAACAGGCTTGTCTAGTGAGTGATTTCTGGTTTGCTGTCATATTCCTATTTAAAAGGATCGCTGTGTCAAAACAGTATTTTTGAAGCAAAAAAACTCAGCATTTGCATACCTAATTTGCATATCTTACCCACAATTCTCTTGTGCATTGGAAACATTGCATATTAAGAATTTCTGGGGGAAAGCAAGCGGGGATACTTGCCTAGATGTACTAATTTCCTATGCAAATATTTACATTGATTTAATTTTGAGACATGGAGGATTTTAATTTCAGTTTTTTATCTCCCCCCATAATTAAATGAATTTGGTTTAACCATGAAAATAGCTTTTCCAATGCAGCAACCAGAAATCTATCTCCTACTGATGAGTTCCAAAAAGAACGAAATAGGCTTGTCTAGTGAGTGATTTCTGGTTTGCTGTCATATTCCTGTTTAAAAGGATCGCTGTGTCAAAACAGTATTTTTTAAGCAAAAAAACTGAGAATTTGCATAGCTAATTTGCATATTTTACCCACAATTCTCTTGTGCATTGGAAACATTGCATATTAAGAATTTCTGGGGGAAAGCAAGCGGGGATACTTGCCTAGATGTACTAATTTCCTATGCAAATATTTACATTGATTTAATTTTGAGACATGGAGGATTTTAATTTCAGTTTTTTATCTCCCCCCATAATTTTAATGAATTTTGGTTTAACCATGAAAATAGCTTTTCCAATGCAGCAACCAGAAATCTATCTCCTACTGATGAGTTCCAAAAAGAACGAAACAGGCTTGTCTAGTGAGTGATTTCTGGTTTGCTGTCATATTCCTGTTTAAAAGGATCGCTGTGTCAAAACAGTATTTTTTAAGCAAAAAAACTGAGCATTTGCATAGCTAATTTGCATATCTTACCCACAATTCTCTTGTGCATTGGAAACATTGCATATTTAGAATTTCTGGGGGAAAGCAAGCAGGGATACTTGCCTAGATGTACTAATTTCCTATGCAAATATTTACATTGATTTAATTTTGAGACATGGAGGATTTTAATTTCAGTTTTTATCTCCCCCCATAATTTTAATGAATTTTTGTTTAACCATGAAAATAGCTTTTCCAATGCAGCAACCAGAAATCTATCTCCTACTGATGAGTTCCAAAAAGAACGAAACAGGCTTGTCTAGTGAGTGATTTCTGGTTTGCTGTCATATTCCTGTTTAAAAGGATCGCTGTGTCAAAACAGTATTTTGAAGCAAAAAAACTGAGAATTTGCATACCTAATTTGCATATCTTACCCACAATTCTCTTGTGCATTGGAAACATTGCATATTAAGAATTTCTGGGGAAAGCAAGCGGGGGATACTTGCCTAGATGTACTAATTTCCTATGCAAATATTTACATTGATTTAATTTTGAGACATGGAGGATTTTAATTTCAGTTTTTATCTCCCCCCATGATTTTATATATATATATATATATATATATTATATATATTATATGGGTTTCAAGACAGAGAAAAAAACCTGAACCAAGTATATCAGGATAAAAGACAGGGAATTCAGCACTCTTTTCAAAAAGTTTTTTATTTTAGCTCATCAAAATAAAATAAGGGGTATCCCAAAAAAAGAGCAAACTTGTGTGGCCACAAGAGAGGACAATCTCTAGCATTTATTTAGCGAAACATATTGTTTCAAGAATACATATACAATATGTCTATATACAATAGACCAAAAAAGTACATACAACAGAGGAGACAGAGAAATATTTGGCATTTAAGCCTCTTTTTGTCAATTATATCACTGATATGGCCTTCACACTATCTGATGAGAATTGGGAGGCAGAGCTAACAGCATCTCTGTCTTTGTCAGGTCTGGAAGAGAGTCAGGTAGAGAATAATGCACCAGTCAATATATATGGGGCATTTAAGAACTATAAAAAACTCTTAGTGAAACAGGTCAAACTCAGGGCCGAAACTTCCAGTCTAGAGAACTATATCAAAAATAGTATCATACCTAGGGGTTTACGATTGAGATTAGACCCCGGCACCAATCTTAGGGAAGATGAAGGAGGAGAAGCATTCATGGAGGACTGGAATTCCAGCCTGACAGAGTGCTCCATCATTTTGATGGGTAAAATGGTTAAACGTAATAAAGAAAGATTGGACAAGACAATTACACAGGCAGAGGAATGCCTAAAAGTAGTAAACACCTTTTCTAACAATCATAACTTTGCAAAACTTAATGAGGAAATTAAAGAACAGATCGCTAGGCTACAAAATGACATTAAATTAAGGAAAGGCAGGAAACTGTCCAGAGACAATGATGATTATAAGAACAACAAAGTTTACAACTACCTTGCAGTAAGGGGGACTTATGATTCTGGCACAGATGTGTCTGATGTAGAATCAGATCACCATAGATCAGCAACAGAAAAATCACATGATTTTTTAGGGGAAGGAGGAGAGGAGGTAGGAAGAGAAGGTGGAGGAGGGAAAAATTCAGACTCACGAGAGAGGAGATATCCTCCAGACAACGGAGGCAACAACAAAATCGGGGAATTTTGTGAGGGGCAGACCCCAGCGATTCCGGGGACGCAGGGGATACTAAAAACAGCTGAAGAAGGCCTTCAGATAATAAATTTATCCTCTTTTAAGTTAAACCTCGCTCATATAGAGGTACTTAAAAAAGGTCTTTCTTTCTGCCCCTCGAATAACCTAGATAAGTTCAACTTCATAAAAGACCTCCATCTGTTTGCCCGAAAAATTGTGCTGTCACAATTAATGAAGGGCAAAAGCAAACACCTAGTGGACGATGTCGCCATTACTATGGAGGACAAGACAACTTTAGAAAACCTACAAAGCCTATTAGAAGAAAATGAAGGAAGCCAATATGCTTCCACCCAGATCAAGGATCTTCCTCATTACAATAAAACCACCTCCAATTTTAAAGCAAAATCTAAGTATATGCCGCAACTATCAATGGTGCCAGCTGTCAATATTTTTGTAAGAGAAGTTGAGAAAGAGGTGAATCGACTGTCCTTTACAGGAATTGTTGATGATAATTTAACAAAACCAGAACGCAAAGCACTCACCGACCTCATCACGGCAAAAGGGTTTGTGATCAAGCCCGCGGACAAAGGTGGAAACCTAGTCCTGTGGGATGAGAACCTATATGTCCTAGAGGTAAAACGCCAACTTCTGAATAAGAAGCATTACAAAGCATTGACATTTAATCCAACATCTTCCCTACAGTTTAAACTTTTCAATATATTGAAAAGAGCAAAGAATGATGGCTTGATCACTACTCATGAACAGAAATATCTCTACCCTGAACATCCAATAACACCTGTCTTCTATTGTATTCCTAAAATACATAAGAATGCTAACCATCCGCCAGGCCGTCCAATAATTGCCGGCATTGGCAGCCTAACTGAAAACTTAGGCAACTATGTAGACTACTTCCTTAGGCCATTTCTGAGTACACTACCATCTTACATCCTGGACACGGCAGACTTCTTAAGAAAAATTGATAACCTGTCAGTCCCTCCAGGTGCCATCATGGCCTGTCTAGATGTGGAAGGACTTTATTCGTCCATCCCTCACAATGTTGGTTTGAAGGCATGCCATCACTTTCTTGCAATGAGAGGCACACAAACACAACAGCACACTGATTTTGTCATGGAACTGTTAGAGTTCATTTTGACGAATAATGTGTTTCTCTTTGACAACAAAGTGTATGTTCAACAGCAGGGGACAGCTATGGGGGCGACATGTGCCCCCACATATGCTTGCCTCCACTTGGGAGCCTGGGAGATGGAAGATGTATATCAGAGCCCTCTCTTTGAGGAAAACATCCACATATGGCTTCGATATGTGGATGACATTTTCCTCATATGGGAGGGCTCAGAAACAAGTCTTTCTACTTTTGTAGAAACTCTGAATAAAAATGACAGAAATATTTATCTCACACTGCAAAGCAGCAAGAAGGAAATATCCTTTCTGGATATTAAGATTATTCTCAATCAGGGTTCTGTTGTGACTGAGAATTTTCGAAAAACCACTGCAACCCAACAGCTTGCTTTCTTGCGACTAGCCATCATCCCGACCATTTGAAGAAGGGGATACCTAAGGGGCAATTCCTTAGACTCCGTCGTAACTGCTCCACAAAAACAAAATACTATGAACATGCCAAAGAGATGCAACCAACGTTTTCTAAATAGGGGGTATTCAAAAAGAGTTGTTAACAGAGCTCTAAATGAAGCAGCTAATTCGAACCGAGAACAACTTCTTGTACCCAAGCAAAAAGCCAAACAGGGTCCAATCAGACTAATAGCGGACTATAATTGTCACTGGAAAACCCTGAGAAAGATACTGCAAAAAAACTGGCACGTTCTAACGAGTGATGAAGGGGTATCTAGAGAAGTAGGAGACTACCCCACAATCACTGGCCAGAAGAGCACCCAATTTGAGAGACAAACTCGTGAGAAGTCAATATACGTCACTCAGAAAACAACAGATTGGCTTACCACACACAGGTCCACTGGAAAATCATCCCTGTGGGCGATGTGTGGCGTGCAAATACATGGCAAAAACTAAAGTGTTTTTCCACCCACACAGGGCAAAGTGTATAAATTAAAAACACCACATTACATGCAGTACCGAAGGGGTTATTTACCTCCTCTCCTGTAGTTGCCCACGTTTTTACGTGGGTAAGACCAGGAGAGCCATAAAGGATAGGATAACTGAACATAGGGATGACATTAAATATAAAAATCCCAAGAGTAATGTGGCAAAACACTTTGAAGAAACTCATGCCTGCAACCCTGACTCCCTCTCATTCATTGGTATTGACAGAGGTATTACCAATAACAGAGGGGGTGACAACGACAAAGTCCTCCTCCAGAAGGAATGTAGGTGGATTACGATCCTACAAACCCAGATACCTAATGGGTTAAATGATAGGATAGACATGGCCTGCTTTCTGTAAGGCATAAATGTCATCTTAATCCCATTCTCGTTCTCAGATATTCGTGTACCATACAGTGATATAACAAAATACTCAATTAAGTACTACCTCTATACAAGTCTTATAGAACGGCAATATAATATATTTTTTCAACTGAGTATTTTGTACGTAGGGGCTCTTATTAGCGTAGATTTCATTTGGGAACTTTCTCATATTTACCTTACAACATGCATGACCAAATTATAACTCATTTTGTACATATATTTTTATTTCTTTTTGTATATATTTCTTTACTTACGTTATGAACCAGACTTGCTATGTTTTAAATACTACCAGAATTTGGATAATATATAGTAAGTCCGTGAGTTTTTAAACATCCTGTTTAGCAATATGAAGCTCTATAGCTTTTCAATAGGGGCGTGGATTTTCTTAAGTTTAAAAGGGAGAGGAGATGCTCCCTACGTCATTACGCCCTGACGAAGCCCGACACACCCAGCGGGTGAAACGCGCGTCGGCATTGGACAAGCCGACACGGAACATGTGTTTGTGTGAACGCCACTGAACTTAGCAGCTCTGCAAACTAACGCTCATGAAGGATCTCCTGTAAGATGGATTTGGGATCCACGAAAGGGACTGCTTGCCATCTTATAGTCCTGGACTGTGCAGGAAACAGGTCGTATGCCATTATAACTCTTGCCTGATAAATAGGCACATCTATATAAGAACTGGATATTGCTACCCGGTTGCAAGGGTAAAACTACAAGTCTCGAAATAACATCATTACTATGCAAAACTACCATGCAGTCTCCTACTCTGCACCTATGTTTACCCATCTCTATCATGAACTTTTCATCCTCATGCATTTAAGACTGCTTGCACGGGACTGTTTAGCAACTAACAGAAATATATGCTACTATCTGCCTGTTACTTATTCCTGCTGGAGCTACGTTCTATGCCTACGCCCTATACTGTTTGCTTCCTACTTACTAACAGACGAATGTACATATTATGAGATACTCTATTAACTACTTAGATCCCATCAATACACCTGCACGGCATTAAAGCCTTATATACTAAGGTGCCGCACGCAGCAGGGTGTAGTAGCTTGATAAGTGTGTCTCACTAATATATCTCTCTATTTATTTGTATGCACACTATAACAATATGCCTTATATGCACTGCCCATAGTTACACCATATTTCTTTGGGCGCAATGTCAGCATCTACTTAGATCCCATTCTTATACCTGCCCGGCAATTACCCCTATACTTGAAGGTGCCGTTCGCAGCAGGGTGTAGTAGTATGACAAAGGCTCCATGTGAAATATAGTTACTTCACTGCTCACACAATGAGATATCTCCCGTCTGACATGATAATTGACAGCAAACTTAGCTATTTTCTGCAATATAGGTATACCTGTTGAAATTCCCATGTCAGTATATGTACTAAGTTCAAGTATTCACGCTAACCCCTGACCGGCTCAGGTTTGCATTATTATTTTGTGTTCATTTTTTCTGTTGTATGTACTTTTTTGGTCTATTGTATATAGACATATTGTATCTGTATTCTTGAAACAATATGTTTCGCTAAATAATGCTAGAGATTGTCCTCTCTTGTGGCCACACAAGTTTGCTCTTTTTTGGGATACCCCTTATTTTATTTTGATGAGCTAAAATAAAAAACTTTTTGAAAAGAGTGCTGAATTCCCTGTCTTTTATCCTGATATACTTGGTTCAGGTTTTTTTCTCTGTCTTGAAACCCATATAATTTATCCTAAGGGTCTGCACCACATTTAAGTCATATTAAGGCCATACCGGTATTTTGTCCATGAACTGGTGGGTCACTACTTATTAGCTCCTAGCAGTTGCGTCCCCTCCGTCATTTCCCCTCATATATAGTATATATATATATAAAAAATATATAAATAATTTAGTACAGACCGCACTCCAGAATCCTTCATCCAGCCCTGGGGTGCACCAAATATATTCACAGCTGCACGAAAAAAGAACACTCCACGGGTCTTGTGATAAATAACACTTTACTGTTTATAAACGTTTTCGGACAAAAACTGTCCGTCCTCAGACAAGTGGACGGACAGTTTTTGTTCCAAGAACGTTTATAACAATAAAGTGCTATTATCACAAGACCCGTGGAGTGCTCTTCTTTCGTGCAGCTATATATAATATATAATATATAATATATATTTATTTATACATACTTGAACACACATCGGAACCCGTTCCAGTTAAATACCTTACCATATTGCCCTCTACCATAACCATTTAAAACTTTTTTTCAAAGTAAATGTTATCTTTTTTTATTAAAAATGTTTATATATATAAATTGCATTAGGTTGGGAAAATAAATCTGTCCAAGATTGTAAATGGTAGTAGGTCTAAACTAAAATGGAGCTTGATAAATTTTGTTAATACAGTAAAAAAGAAAACTGGTTTTCAGTTCCTATGTAACCAGCATCACACAAAGTTTTAATAAATAACAGCCAGTATGTTAGTAACAGTAAACTGTTTTTGCTTAGTAGAGGTGGACAATACTACTATAATTTACTAGTCAGGGGATGAAAGTTAGTAGTCCAGAGAGAAAAAAATCATCCGGGCTACTCATGTTAAAAGAAAAGCTATTTTGTTTTACTAGTTCACGAAGCTTCTTACTGGCCCAGACGAGTGTACCAGATGACATCTCCATCCCCTTTTAATCATTTAGTTTTATTTCATAATGGTTTCAGTTTTTTTATTACTTTTTGCAGTTTAATGATTCATGCAGTTACTCATCTCGTGTAAAAAATGTAATGGAATTACATGCATTCAAAAAAGTAATAAAATAGTTAAATTATAATTTCATTAAAAATCAAGTATCCTGTATTCACCTATGGTGAAATCAAATGTTTTCATAATAAATTTGTAATCCCCCCCCCCCAAAGTTATATATATATATATAGTATATATATATATATATATCTATAATATAATATACTATATATATATAGATATATATAGATCCATTCTAGATTAGATTTTACTCAGTAAGATATGAAAGTAAAACAATTTACAGCCTAGGAAAAGTCTAAAAAAGATTATGACTAAAATATTTTTACTTCCTATTTTTAAAATTCACTCCTTTGCAGTTCTAAGTTGTAAAAAATCTGAAATTCATAAGTTTTGGTGACTAACTCATTTAGGGTATGTTTTTACCTCCCTTTTCTGCTTCTTTTTTTTTATATAAACAGATTATTGAAGAAAATGCTGACGCCGGGAGACTATGCTCCTCTCGTACCTGAGGAAGAAAACGTATCCTACAAAGCTAATTACCTTTAAAAATTCCTTACTGGTTTTAAATTTAAATTTGTATGTAATATTTTTTATTTGATATTCTGAAAGCAAAGTTAATTTTCTTCTAGACTATATTTTATCCTTGTATATACAAGAATAGAGAAACCAAGGAATGAACAAAATCATAATAGCTTATTCTATAGCTAGCCACATTAAAGGGCTAGTTATTTCATCCCTGGAAACTAGAATAAATAACAGACCTATGTCTATAAAATAAATTAAATAGTGACTCTGGATTGTGACCCCTTATGTATCAACACTATGACCAGTCAAAGGAAATTTTGACCTCAGTTACTATACGAAAATATCTGTATCATATAGGTTACTGAATTATTGCCCTTGACCATCATTAATTATCCTGAAGTGCCTTCATTGTAATACACCCTCCCTTATTTGACCAGCATTACCTAACTATGGCCGGTTTTCTCATCCTCTATTAAATTTAACCACAGTCACACATTGTTCAAATAAATTGAGAATGAACAGGATATCTGCCATATAAAGCAGACATAATCTTTCTAGATGAACAGTGTTTTTGAATGGATTAATGCTAATTTACGTTTTCAATAATTAATATTGTGTTTTTGTTTATTATGATTGTTCTATAGTGTTGTATCTTTTCCTTTGACTAATTTCCTAACAGTTCTACTCACGGGCACTAAATATGGATGTGGAGGGAGGGTGGATGCGGTGCCTGTACAGTGATGGTGTCTACCATTCATCCAATCTCCAAGAAGATCTTGTATCCTTTAATACAGTTACACTGCATTATAACATATTATTATATTTTGTTTGTAGTTTGTCATTCTCCAGAAACATACAAAGAATACATATCAAACAGGGATATACTGTATATGTATATGTGTATAATATAATCTAGGTGGAAAAAGAAAGTGGGGGGGGAGGTGAAAGTTGATATGGTGATTGATGAATGTTGATCTGCTGATAGTAAAAATAACAATTTAAAAGGAAATTGGAAGTCAAAATTTATTTTTTACGATTTATGATAAGATGTTTATTTAAAACAAACAGTTTACTTCTGTTAACACTTTTGCCTCTTTCTTTTGGAATCCTTTATTAAAGGGACAGTCTACACCAGAATTTTTATTGTTTTAAAAGATAGATAATCCCTTTATTACCCATTCCCCAGTTTTGCATAACCAACGCAGTTATATTAATATACTTTTAACCTCTGGGATTATCTTGTATCTAAGTGTAAGGAGTAGAAATGGGAAATTCACCAAATCTGAAAGGCCCCTAATGCAATTATTTGCATGTAAATAAAGTTTCCTAATAATCTATAAGTCAGATTATCTGGTTTTAAACAATTACATTTTACTAATGATAATTGAAAATAGGGGGGTGCTAACTGTCTGAATTGACTAAAGATAATAAGAAAAGAAAAAGTGACAGTATACTAGCACTCTTGCAAGTACCAATAAATATATATGGATGACATGGAGAGTCACCTGAATCAGGAATTTAATAAAACATAACTTTTATTCTGATAAGTTAATATATACATGTGAATGTATGGTGTGTGCTTTACTTAGATTAAGAAAATATATAGGGGACAAATATCCACAAGGACACTTTCAAATTATACAAAATCTATAATCCTGCACCTCACACAGCTTCAGTGCAAACTCACAATCGCTCAGATCTGCAAAAAGCAGTTATCTACAAAGGGGGATTGACCCCGCCAACAAATTAACTATAAAACTGCAGTCTAGAGCAAAAGTAAGCACCGGTCTGTGTAAGTGCAGATAAGGCAAAGTATAAGGCTATAAATGTGGAAATTGCCCCCTAAACACGCCTGTTGCGCATTTGCCATTATCACCAGCTTTTTTAAAGGCTAACCCGATCCGGGATCGCCTCCTTGCCTTTAAACTAGTAGCTAACCAATCATACTGGATGTGGATACACACCCACTTGTTCAACCTATCGAAAATCACAACGCCCATTGGATAAGAGCCGTCACGAGTGTTACAACGTCACATTATCATCCTGCACTGTAAACAAAACACGTGTGTCATAGAAATTACGGAGGTGAAGAGCATATTATGATCAAAGAGGATAAAAATCTCCATAATAAGGAACACATTGTATATCATTATCTCTTCCAGGTGAAAATTGTATCAATGCGGTTATGATCCAAAATAAAGACACAGAAATTCAAAATAGGGACATAATGAATACTATTGTACAGCGGATATTACTACATTGTATGGTAGTGCTACTCTAGTGGGACACAATTAGAAATTTAGTATCCATTCTAAAAGTAGAATGGAGATGTGTGATTCTATTACTCGATTTCAGAATACCGGAAAGTAAGCTAAGTCATACATCAAAAATCAGAGCGATTGAAACCCCTCAAATATAGCATATGGATTAACATCTTTATTTTGGATCATAACCGCATTGATACTATTTTCCCCTGAAGAGATAATGATATACAATGTGTTCCTTATTATGGGAAATTTTTTATCCGCTTTGATCATAATATGCTCTTCACACTCGTAATTTCTATGGCACACGGTGTTTGTTTACAGTGCAGGATTGATAATGTGACGTTGTAACACTCGTGACGGCTCTTATCCAATGGGCGCTTGTGATTTTCGATAGGTTGAACAAGTGGGTGTATATCCACACTCCACTATGATTGGTTAGCTACTAGTTTAAAGGCAAGGAGGCGATCCCGGATCGGGTTAGCCTTTGAGAAAGCCGTGATAACGGCGAAATGCACATCAGCGTGTTTTAGGGGCAATTTCCACATCTATAGCTGGATTTAAATTCTGTTCTTTGGGCTTATACTTTGCCTTATCTGCACTTACACAGACCGGTGCTTACTTTTGCTCTAGACTGAAGTTTTTTAGTTAATTTGTTGGCGGGGTCAATCCCCTTTGTAGATAACTGCTTTTGCAGATCTGAGCGATTTGAGTTTGCACTGAAGCTGTGTGAGGTGCAGGATTATTAGATTTTGTATAATTGAAAGTGTCCTTGTGGATATTTGTCCCCCTATATATTGTCCTAATCTAAGTTTTAAAAGCACACACCATACATTCACATGTATATTTTAACTTATCGGAATAAAAGTTATGTTTTATTAAATTCCTGATTCAGGTGACCCTCCATGTCATCCATATATATTTATTGGTACTTGCAAGAGTGCTAGTATACTATCTTGTATCTAAGCCTCTGCAAACTGCCCCCTTTATTTCAGTTCTTTTGACAGACTTGCAGTTTAGCCAATCAGTGCCTGCTCCCAGATAACTTCACGTGCACGAGCACAGTGTTATCTATATGAAATACGTGAACTAACACCCTCTAGTGGTGAAAAAACTGTTAAAATGCATTCTGAAAAGAGGTGGCCTTCAAGGTCTAATAAATTAGCATATGAACCTCCTAGTTAAGCTTTCAACTAAGAATACCAAGAGAAGAAAGCAAAATTGGTGATAAAAGTAATTGGAAAATTGTATACAATTACATGCCCTATCTGAATCATGAAAGTTTATTTGGCCTAGACTGTCCCTTTAACTCATAGCTGATTTATGTGAGAGATAGTCTCAGGAGAGTGCAAATCTTAACGTATTAATCAGTATATAACAGCAGTGTTTGCAACAATGTGTGTTACAATGTTTTACATGTAGTGTTCAAGGTATGTGCACACTCCTGATACTACCTGAGTATATTTTGAAGGAAAGGAGCTAAGTTTCAACCAAAGACCAAGAAAAAGAAGAAAGATTGATAATGAATGAGCATTGGAAGTTTTTTTTAAAACTCTAGATTTGGTCATGCTTTGAATGTTGTCTTCATATTTAAGGCAGCTACACTATAGTCTCCAGAGACTTTGTTTTTTTTTTTAAATAAAAATTTCTGTACCATTAAAAATTATGGTGGTAGATTGTTGAAGAGTAAGTAATTTTGGCTGGTCTAGAGGAGTCCTATATGGTCAGGTGTTAGATGATATCAGCTTAGATGCATATCTCAGAGATAAAGCAATGTAGCTATATAGTTTCTTAAAAAGGTTTTTGGCTCTTTACTGATATCCTCTATTTCTGCATATTTGTCACATTGCATCCTATCAGATCAATGTAATGTATATTGAGCAAAAAAAAAACAGTTTTAAAATTATAATTTAATTTATTTTAATAAAAGTTTATCCAACTGACCATGTTTAAAAAAAGTAATAGCCCTCTTGAACTTAAAGGGACAGTCAAGTCCAAAAAAAAGTTTCATGATTTAAAGGGACACTCAATCAAAGTTAAACTTTCATTATTCAGATAGAGCATGCCATTTTAAAAAAACTTTCCAATTTACTTACATTAACTAAATGTGCACAGTCTTTTTATATTTAAACTTTTTGAGTCACCAGCTCCTACTGAGCATGTGCAAGAATAAGTGTGTATGCGTTTGTGAATGGCTGATGGCTGTCACATGGTACGTGTATGCATTTGTGAATGGCTAATGGCTGTCACATGGTACAGGTGGAGTGGAAAAAGACCTAACTTTTAAAATTGTCAGAAAAAAAATCTACTACTCATTTGAAGTTCAGACTAAGTGCTATTGCATTGTCTTGTTATCTTGCATTGTTGATTATGCAAATCTACTGTGTTTACTGGACCTTTAAATAGGGAATGTAATTTTAAACAACTTTCTCTTGGAATTCTTAGTTGAAAGATAATTCTACGAGGTTCATATGATAATTTTTCAGACCTTGAAGACTGCCTCTAATATAAATGCATTCTGACCACTAGAGGGCATTAGTTAATGTGTTTCATATAGATAACATTAAGCTCATGCACGTGAAGTTACCTCCGGAGTGGAGCACTGATTGGCTAAAATGCAAGTCTGTCAAAAGAACTGAAATAAGGGGGCAGTTTGCAGAGGCTTAGATACAAGATAATCACAGAGGTAAAACTTGTATTTCTATAACAGTGTTGGTTATGCAAAACTGGGGAATGGGTAATAAAGGGATTATCTTTCTTTTTAAACAACAAAAATTCTGGTGTTGACTGTCCGTTTAATAAATGTTTGCAACTAAGGCCACCAAGCGCTATATGTAATTGGAGATCAGCCTTTTCAGGCCAGTCAGTTTGACCTCAATTGCAGGTAAATTAATGGAAACTCTTTTAAAGGAAAGACTTGTATCTTTCATTCAGACAAACAACTTAGAAGACAAAGGACAGGCATGGTTCACTGCTGGAAGATCATGCCTGACTAATCTAATTGATTTCTTTGACCATGTAACTAAAATAATAGACCAGGGAGGAGCCGTAGATGTTGCATATCTAGACTTTAGCAAAGCATTTGACACCGTCCCACACAACAAACTTATTCACAAAATGTATTGCCTTGGAATAGATGCTAAGATTGTTAAGTGGGTAGAATGCTGGCTTAAAGATAGACGACAGAGGGTTTCAATTAATGGAGTACATTCAAATGAGGCATCAGTTACTAGTGGTGTTCCCCAAGGGGTCAGTTCTTGGGCCTGTTTTGTTTAACATGTTCATAAGTGATATTGGAAGCGGGCTTAAGGGGAAGGTTTGCTTGTTTGCTGATGATACAAAAACTTGTAACAGGGTAGATGTTCCAGGAGGAGATGATCAAATGAACTGTGATATTAATAAACTAGAGGACCTGGTCAAATAAATGGGATCTGAAATTTAATATTACCAAGAGCAAAATTATGCATATAGGATCCAAAAACCCAAAGGCCAATTATAGTCTCAATGGTACATTACTGACTGTAATTAAAGAAGAAAGGGATTTGGGAATTATTATTTCAGATGATTTAAAATTTGGTACACAATGCCGCAGTGCAGCCAGCAAGGCCAGTCAAAAGCTTGGTTGCATTGGAAGAGGTTTTAGTAGCAGAAATATCAAGGTTCTTATGCCACTTTACAGATCATTAGTTAGACCAAATCTGGAATACTGTGTACAGTTCTGGAGACCATATCTTCAGAAAGATATAAATAAACTAGAAGCTGTCTAAAGGAGGGCTACTAAAATGGTACATGGTCTAAAATATAAAACGTACAAAGAAAGACTCTTATCTAAATATGTATAGTTTAGAGGATAGAAGGGAAAGAGGTGACATGATAGAAACCTTCAAATATATGAAGGGACTTAATAAAATAGAAGCTAAAGCATTTTTTCAACAAAAAAATAAATGCCAAAACAAGGGTCACAATCTAAAGTTAGAGGGTAGTAGATTCAGGAGAAAATTTGAGGAAACATTTTTTTACAGAAAGGGTGGTGGGTTCATGGAATAAACTTCCATTTGATGTGGTAAACACAAAGACTGTAATGGAATTTAAAAATGCCTGGGACATGCATAAGGCTATCCTAAGGAAAAAGTAACATGTAATATGGGTAGACTTGATGGGCCTTTTTGGTTCTTATCTACCGTCAAATTCTATGTTCTATTGATCTAGAGAAATTTTGTTTCACTCTTTGCAAAATTGCTGTTATTTAGCCATTCTAAAAACCTTATTTTTTTTGTCTTATTATATTATTAATTATTCATTTTTTCTTAACATTGTCATATTTAAATACATAATATAAATATAAGCTTACATATCAATATTATAAAGGGATCATTATACCATATATATATATATATATATATATATATATATATATAATATATATATATATATATTATATATATATATATATAATGATATATATATATATATATATATATATTCAATTATCCATTGGAAGAACAACTAGTTCCCTTTAAACATTCAAATAGTGAGTAATTCTGATACAATTATAAATCAAACAAAATATTTCTAAGGAAAGAAAAAGAATAGAGAAGGTAAAAGGGGGAGGGGAGAAAATAACTAAATCTCTTCGTCGCCCCCCCCCCCCACACCCACTTAGATTTTAAAAAAGAATACTCTTCTAGTGTCAATAATGCAATAACGCTGCTTCTTAACTTATTTATTCTGGCAAACAGGAAACATCAGCAGAGCTAGCAGCATTGGCTGCTTGATAAATCTCCCCCTTTGGCTCTTTTAACTTTTTGTAACAGTCCTCTATGTGTTTGCAGGGCTAAACACATAACATAACATGGAGTTTAATATAAAAATGAAATGCTGTAAAGAAATAGGTCATTTTAATTGTAACTCTAGAATGTCTTTTCAACTATAATTACATTACAACTACTTTAGTCTTTGTTTTTCCTCTTGGGGTATCTCACAAAATTTTGTATAGAGGACCCATGCTGTATTGTAGGACACAATACTAACTGTTAGAGCTAGTTCTTTATCATTTGTTTTACTTATCTGCTTTTTCATATTGTTATTTACCAAATACATTTTACACAGTTATAGAAATGCAAGATAAGCTTATGAAGTTGCTGTGTTAACAATAGGACACCTTCCTTGACTCATTTAAGACATTACTCTGCCAATGCATGTCTACTGCCTATCTGCTCATTGCATGGGGCAGCTGTTACCACAGTAGAGGGGATTGGAAGCACCAGCACAAGATTGCACCCAGTGCAGGTACGGTAGATTGAGAAGAATTAGCCCAGTGTAACCTGTGAATTTTTAGTATATCCATACTTGGAGATCTCTGCTTGAAAACAGCTTGTTAAAATACTTCAGCCATATAGACTGAGCCAACTTTGCTTGGGAAATCTAATCAAATACTAGCCTGTTCCATTAACCTTGGAAAGCTGTCTCAGTTCAAACAAGTAAATGTTTATTTTATTCCTTTTATGTTGTGTTTTTTATCTTTACTTGTCAGTGCTTATGTAATACTACAAAGGCGGCATGTATTTCATTATACAAATAACAAATAACAATCCTGATGTAACCCTTATTTCCCATAATAACATTACAATTGCTAATGAAGAGGTCATTTTGAAAACCACTGTAAACTGGACATACACAATGACAGTTATGATTCAAGTGTTCAAGATGTCATCCGAATACGTTTATAGACTGTGATCTACTAACAATAGTAAGACCCTTCAGTGAGATTATTCATATTTTGTTCTATGCAGAAATAGACAGTGTTAGACAGAACAGGGATAAGATACAACAAATGTTTTCCCCAGGCTGAGTGATCAGATGACTCTCTGGATTTCATAGGCCAATGTAGAATAAATGTAGAATAAAAAAGGGCTGAAACTGTGCCTCCTTCTGCCAAAAATACTTAAACCACTAGATATTATGTGGCAACAAAGCAAATCCCATTGGATTCTTAAAAGTAGGAAATGGGGTTAACATTGAATCTGTACTCCTCTTTTGTACTCCTTGCATATAAACATGAACACACTAGATCCATTTTTAAACAGAGGAGAGACTAATCTTACTAATGCCTGTTCAGACACTATAGATAAAAATCGCAGTGCCCTACATTTAGAGATTTCAAGAAGAAGCAGGGATCACCGGACAAAATAAAACTTTACTAATTTTATGGATGTTAAATTTGAATAAAAGTGAACACACAGGTGTCATATGGTTTAAATACTGGCAACAGATATAACGGCTGATGTGTTAGCTGTAGTCTTAGCCTAAATGCACCTGTCCTGCAATTATTAATTTAAAAAGGGCAAACATGTCAAATTTAAGTTAATTGTTAGAAGATAATAGTGAATACGGACTGGTAATTTGGAAACTTGTGAAAGATGTACGGTAATCTCCAAGGTAATATTGTAATATCTTTTGATTTATGCTGTTGCTTTCTCTTTCTGTACATATTAAATGTATCTTTTTGAAACTCAAATAAAAAGATTAAATTTTTTTTTTTTTTTTAAAAAGGTAATAAAGTTTTTTCATTGGATAAAACCAATCCTTTATCAACCAACCAAATGATGTGTTTTATTATGACCACATCCTAGATTTTTCTATATTCACTTAAACTAATTACACTACCTGACAAAAAATATTGAACTAGAGTAAAATGGCATAAAAGATAAATCTTAGACAAATGCTTGCAAAATTGATTCTAGATATGTACTCTCAACAGCCTAACATACTGATTAACTTTTCCATACCCTAGCACATATTGCTACCATATGCAATATATATTTTCATCAATCACAGTTCACTTCTAGGGGAAATTTCCCTGAGGTTATATCTAACATATTGATGTGACAAACTGATTTTGTGGGGGTAAACAATGTAACATCAATTATGAATCCTATGCTAAAATCCATTGGCCCTCTTAATATTGCAAGTTATTAATTAGATATGTACTAAACTAAGACACATTCTCTTGATAATTAGAGCCTGAAATTGATCAAATTGTACTCAGAGTTTAAACCTAAAGGAACTCTAGTTCCCTATCTGTGAATCCAAAATACCTGTGGCTAGTTCTCTATCTATATCTCCACCCTCCCTTGCTATCTCACTACTTCTTATATTGTCCACTTAAGTGTATCTGCACATTTGTTGTGTTGACTCATGAAGTGCTGAATGAGGGGAGTGGAGAGGGAACCTGCTCTTATATTTGAAAGGTGTTCACATATTTTGGAATGGACTTCCCTTGTGGTGAGTCCAACATATGGTACCTGGCATGTTATGCAAGTTAGGAGATATACAGCATATACCTGCAATTAGTACATATTCTATTCTTACAAACTTCCCCAGTTACTGTACTTTTGAAGGAATTGCCCACTGCAATATGCTCACAAGCCCTACAAGATATATTACTACATCTATATACTACTTTGAAACTTAGCCAAGGTAATCAAGTTATATTAGTGGGTTGCAATTTAGTGGGAGAGACCATGTTATCTATGGATTTGCCTTTCCTAAATGCATATTTGCATCCTTTTCTTACTGTATCCATCAAACAGGAAGAAAACAATGGCACTACTCAGGAATAATGAACGTTCCCCATTTGAGAGAAAATATATGTTTAATATTGTAATAATATAATAATAATATACTAGGGATTGGTGCTTGTACTGGTCATAATCTATACAAAAATCAGTGAAGAACTGATAGAAGAGTACAAATGTAGCACTCATGAACGTTAAGGAAAATATGTGGAAAAATTAACTAAAATATAACTTTTACTAAATATTATTAAAAACTAGGTGTATACATACAATTTAAAAGAATATGTTTGTCTACTGGGATAAAGCCCAAAATTATGTGGACTTTAATAAGACAAAAAAAACCTGTTGGGGTATTGAATTTGTCTCATATATGAATAACTAACCAAAAGTGCTGACTACTGTTATGGTATATAGTTTACATGTGCTAGAAGTAGGTACTCATAGGTTCACCATTAATAATCACTGGATATGTCAGACATCTATACCCTCTAATTATCGTGGGTTATGAGTATGTGACCGTACCTTTTAGTATCACAGGAAAATAATTATAGATATCACGTCTTGGTACCTTCAGACAGTCACATACTCATAACCCACGATAATTACAGGGTATAGATGTCTGACATATCCAGTGATTACTAATGGTGAACCTATGAGTACCTACTTCTGGCACATGTAAACTGTATACCATAACAGTAGTCAGCACTTTTGGTTAGTTATTCATATATGAGACAAACTCAATACCCCAACGGGGTTTTTTTTGTCTTATTAAAGTCCACATAATTTTGGGCTTTATCCCAGTAGACAAACATATTCTTTTAAATTGTATGTATACCCCTAGTTTTTAATAATATTTAGAAAAAGTTATATTTTAGTTCTTTTTTCCACATATTTTCCTTAACGTTCATGAGTGCTACAATTGAACTCTTCTATCAGTTCTTCACTGATTTTTTGTATATGTATCATCAAACACTCATCTGCTGATAGGGCTGAAATTGTTTTCTTAATACTTCCACAAATCTGATGATACTGGTTACTATATTGGGCGACAAATGTAACCCATTAAAGCTGACATAGGAGCCAATTTAACAAGCTGTCAATCGGCCCAAATGCAGCTGTTTCCGCACGAGCCTTCAGGCTCACCAGAAACAGCAGTTAAGAAGCAACGGTCTTAAGACTGCTGCTCCTTAAACTCTTACACCTCCTCCGAGGCTGCGGACATCAATCTATCCCAATCTCATACGATCGGGTTGATTGACACCCCCTGCTAGCGGCCGATTGGCCATGAATCTGCAGGGGGCGGCATTGCACAAGCAGTTCACCAGAACTGTTTGTGCAATGATAAATGCTGACAGGGTAAGCTGTAGGCATTCAGCCATATCTGTCGGACATGATCCACTGAGCGGATGATGTCGGACAGACACTTGATAAATCAGCCCCATTATCTCTTTTTGTATTCCTTACCAATAAGTGATCCCTCTCTAGGGTGTCTACCCATGATCGAGTATTCTTTATAGCTTATTGGGGTAACCCCTATTCGGCAATCACTGTGATAGATTTTCGGCCTGTTGGACATATTTTTCAATACGTGTGTTATCTCTTTTAGTCTTAGTGAACTGTCCTCTAGCCATTGATCTAAACACACTTATTAGATGACAACTATGGGCATGAAGGAGGGTGTTTCCTATAGGGCCCCACATCCACCCTCCTTGACTCCATACCTAAAAGGGTCACTTTCAAATAGTTAATTGACAAAAAAACAAACTCATGGGTGAAATGGACTCCTACCAGATTGCCATTCAGTAGGTCCACAAAGGACTTGGCTTCCAGTTCATGACCACACCATATAAACAAAAGCTCATCTATATAGCTACGGTAGTAGGCTATTCTTTCTTTTAAAGGATTTTAACAGCTCTCACCAACCCATAAAAAGGTTGACATAGGAGGCAAACTTAGCCCCCATAGCTGTCCCACATACCTGGAGGTAGAACGCCTCTTAAAATTGAAATAAAATGTGTCAAAAAAAAAAGTGTGACTCTAAGAACAAAATTGCATCTTGCTTCCCTTTTCAAAAATAATTGTAATGCTTAAAGACCCTTGGAGTGCAGGATGGAAGAAAATAGAGCTCTTACGTCTACTGTTAGCCAATGGTAAAATGGTTCCCATTGAAATGTATTAATTTCCTTTAATAGCTGTGTAGTATCCTTTAAATAGCTAGAAAGTTTACCCACCATAGGTTGTAATATTTCATCTAGCCATTGTGATAGGTGTTCTAAAAGTGACCCAATACCGCTTATTATCAGTCTACCAACCACATTATCCAATCTGTTATGCACCTTCGGCAAATGAATAAAAATGGGGGTAATGGTATTGGAGACCAAAAAGAAGTCATAAGTAACCCTGTCCAAAAAGCTTTCCTCTAGACCATCATCTACTAGATGTCTTAGCTCTCTCTTGAAATTGGGAGTAGTATCAAATTCCAATACCTGATATTTTGTAGGATTATTCAACTTCCTGCGTTCCTCATCAATAAAGTAAGACCTATCCATGGCAGCCACTGAGCCGCCCTTATCGGATCACTTTTTTCTTGTTATCACTTAAATGATTTAGGACTTGTTTCTTCCTCTTGGTCAAATTGCTTTTCTTGTTATTACAGGAATAGGATAACTCAGTCAGGTCCTTTTGAATCCTTTTTTGAAAATTCTCCAGGATTGTGCTTCAGCTTTAAATAGCGTAGAATGTGAATTATTTTTTTAAAAGATGGATATGACTTTAGAGACTGGGTGGATCTTCCACATCTCCCCTCCTTAAATTAAGCATCTAGACTTTCTAAATCACAAGCTTCTTTAAAATTTAGATTGCCTCTAGGTGGAGACTGGTCAAAAATTGTATCAGATCAGTATTAGAGTCTTATATACAACTTCCCCTAGACTAAAATGAAAAATGCTTTTTAAATTCAGATTACGTATCAATTTGTTAACGTCTAGCAAGGTCTGAAATGGTTTAAAATCTTGTGAGGGAACAAACGCTAGACCCAAACTTAAAACTCTAATCTCCATTTCTGTCAGATCTAAATTAGACAAATTAATTACAGATTTTAATGGTATTTTGTCTGGGGTTACCCCATCTGTTTGGATAACGACTCTAGTGCAATCCATCTCTTTCACCTTCACCTCCTTTTGTTTTTTTTTTGGGGGGGTTGGGAAAAAACTGGGCCAAATCTGCCCTATCCAAGTCCCTAGGGGCATATGAAGGAGTCTTATACTCTGGTCTGGGGGGCATTTGATGCTTTGAACCTTTCCCTAAAATACTGGCTTGTGGTTTAGTGGTGCCACTGCCGTCAGTAAGATTAGACATATGTACATTGTTATAAAAAAAACAAAAAAACAATGGCACTATTAAAGGCAATCCCCCAAGGTATTGTATTGGAAGTGGTGCTTTGCATTAATAATTAGTGATGTCGCGAACCTAAAAATTTGGGTTCGCGAACTGCGAACACGAACTCCTGCAAAAGTTCACGAACCGGCGAACCCCCATAGACTTCAATGGGCAGGCAAATTTTAAAACCCACAGGGACTCTTTCTGGCCACAATAGTGATGGGAAAGTTGTTTCAAGGGTACTAACACCTGGACTGTGGCATGCCGGAGGGGGATCCATGGCAAAACTCCCACAGAAAATTACACAGTTGATGCAGAGTCTGGTTTTAATCCATAAAGGGCATAAATCACCTAACATTCCTAAATTGTTTGGAATAACGTGCTTTAAAACATCAGGTATGATGTTGTATCAATCAAGTAGTGTAAGGGTTACGCCCGCTTCACAGTGACAGACCAAACTCCCGCAGCGGGTACAACATCATCATCATCACACCGTATGTCCATGTGTGTAATGCTGCCTGACTGAGACATATCCCTGTTATCTACATCCTCTGGCAATAATGGCTGCGCATCACTCATTTCTTCCAACTGATGTGTAAATAACTCCTCTGACAGATCAAGTGAAGCGTCTGTGGTGCTAGTGTTGGTGGTGGTGGCGGCAGGCGGGCGAGTGGTAACTTGAGAGGTGCTGCCCAAAGATAAGCTGGAGGAGGATGGTGCGTCAAGGTTCGGAGCGGAAGCTAAGATTGGATGTCCTGTGTTAAAAAGTCAACTATGTCCTCAGAACTTTTCGAGTGCATGGTACGTGGCCTCTGAACACTGGGCATTATTCTAGGGCCAAAGGGAATCACAGCACCACGACGGCACCTGCGGGGTGGCCTGCCTCTGCCTGTCATTTTTTTTTAAATGTACACTTACACTACTATTAAACAAGATATGAGTGGTGCCACTGGGCAAGTGGGCACAGTATACGCTGTGAGCCTGACACAAAAAAGCAGACTGATGTTTCACAGTCCAAAAAGTTTTTATTTTTTTAAATGTACACTTACACTACTATTAAACAAGATATGAGTGGTGGCACTGGGCAAGTGGGCACAGTATACGCTGTGAGCCTGACACAAAAAAGCAGACTGATGTTTCACAGTCCAAAAAGTTTTTATTTTTTTAAATGTACACTTACACTACTATTAAACAAGATATGAGTGGTGGCACTGGGCAAGTGGGCACAGTATACGCTGTGAACCTGACAAAAAAAAGCAGACTGATGTTTCACAGTCCAAAAAGTTTTTATTTTTTTAAATGTACACTTACACTACTATTAAACAAGATATGAGTGATGGCACTGGGCAAGTGGGCACAGTATACGCTGTGAGCCTGGCACACACGCTGGCAGGCAGGCAACGGCAATTAGATTATACAAGCAGACTGATGTTTCACAGTCAAAAAAGTTTTTTTTTTTAAATTTACACTACTGTTACACCAGATATGAGTGGTGGCACTGGGCAAGTGGGCACAGTATACGCTGTGAGCCTGGTACACGCTGGCAGGCAGGCAGGCAACTGCAATTAGATTACACTAGCAGACTGATGTTTCACAGTCAAAAAAGTTTTTTTTTCTTAAATTTACACTACTGTTACACCAGATATGAGTGGTGGCACTGGGCAAGTGGGCCTGGCACACACGCTGGCAGGCAGGCAACTGCAATTAGATTACATTAGCAGACTGATGTTTCACAGTCAATAAAGTTTTTTTTTTTTTAAATTTACACTACTGTTACAGCAGATATGAGAGGTGGCACTGGGCAAGTGGGCCTGGCACACACGCTGGCAGGCAGGCAACTGCAATTAGATTACACTACCAGACTGATGTTTCACAGTCAAAAAAGTTTTTTTTTTTTAAATTTACACTACTGTTACACCAGATATGAGTGGTGGCACTGGGCAAGTGGGCCTGGCACACACGCTGGCAGGCAGGCAACTGCAATTAGATTACATTAGCAGACTGATGTTTCACAGTCAATAAAGTTTTTTTTTTAATTTACACTACTGTTACAGCAGATATGAGAGGTGGCACTGGGCAAGTGGGCCTGGCACACACGCTGGCAGGCAGGCAACTGCAATTAGATTACACTAGCAGACTGATGTTTCACAGTCAAAAAAGTTTTTTTTTTTTAAATTTACACTACTGTTACACCAGATATGAGTGGTGGCACTGGGCAAGTGGGCCTGGCACACACGCTTGCAGGCAGGCAACTGCAATTAGATTACACTACCAGACTGATGTTTCACAGTCAAAAAAGTTTTTTTTTTTTAAATTTACACTACTGTTACACCAGATATGAGTGGTGGCACTGGGCAAGTGGGCCTGGCACACACGCTGGCAGGCAGGCAACTGCAATTAGATTACACTACCAGACTGATGTTTCACAGTCAAAAAAGTTTTTTTTGTTATAATTTACACTACTGTTACACCAGATATGAGTGGTGGCACAGGGCAAGTGGCTTGGTGGGCAGGCAAGTGCAATTAGATTACACAGGGGAAAAAAAAAAAACAGACTGATGTTCTAGCCCTAAAAAGGGATTTTTGGGGTGCTGTCCTTACAGCAGAGATCAGATGAGTCCTCCAGGACTGTAGTGGACACTGAATACACTAGCCTAGCTATCAATTTCCCTATTAAATCAGCAGCAGCTACACTGTCCCTCCTCTCACTAAGAATGCAGCTTCCAAATGAATCTAAAATGGATGCTGTCCAGGAGGTAGGAGGGTCTGGGAGGGAGTGTCTTCTGCTGATTGGCTGGAATGTGTCTTCTGACTGTGAGGTAGAGGGTCAAAGTATTACTCAATGATGACGAATAGGGGGCGGATCGAACATCGCATATGTTCACCCGCCGCGGCGAACGCGAACTATTCACCAGCGAACTATTCGCGACATCACTATTAATAATATTACAAAGGATGTGTGGAGAAAAGAGAGTCCCCACTAAAGAATGCAAGTCTAGCACTCTCTGCCCAGACTAAAAAGGCAGGAAGAAAAAAATCCAAATTAATAAAATATAACTTTTATTGGAATTTAATAAAATGTGAATGATTAAAAACAAAGAAGATGCTAGTGTTATAGGGGATATGTTTCTTGTAATATATTGGGCCGTCAGATAATGAAGTGAATCTCCCCTAAATCAAATTATTAATTTTAGGAAATGCCATACATATGAGATGATTTCTGATCTGAGGGTGCTCAGAGCTAACAGACGCCTAGATTTAGAGTTTTGCGGCCAAAGGGGTGCTTTTTTCTGGCCGCACCTTTTAAATACCACTGGTATTGAGAGTTCACAGAATAGCTGCGTTAGGCTCCAAAAAAGGAGCGTAGAGCATATTTAACGCAACTTCAACTCTCGATACCAGCGGTGCTTACGGACACGGCCAGCTTCAAAAACGTGCTCGTGCACGATTCCCCCATAGAAAACAATGGGGCTGTTTGAGCTGAAAAAAAACCTAACACCTGCAAAAAAGCCGCGTTCAGCTCCTAACGCAGCCCCATTGTTTGCTATGGGGAAACACTTCCTACGTCTGCACCTAACACTCTAACATGTACCCCGAGTCTAAACACCCCTAACCTTACACTTATTAACCCCTATTCTGCCGCCCCCGCTATTGCTGACCCCTGCATATTATTATTAACCCCTAATCTGCCGCTCCGTTAACCGCCGCTACTTACATTATCCCTATGTACCCCTAATCTGCTGCCCCTAACACCGCCGACCCCTATATTATATTTATTAACCCCTAATCTGCCCCCCACAACGTTGCCTCCACCTGCCTACACTTATTAACCCCTAATCTGCCGAGTGGACCGCACCGCTATTATAATAAAGTTATTAACCCCTAATCCGCCTCACTAACCCTATAATAAATAGTATTAACCCCTAATCTGCCCTCCCTAACATCGCCGACACCTAACTTCAAACATTAACCCCTAATCTGCCGACTGGAGCTCACCGCTATTCTAATAAATGTATTAACCCCTAAAGCTAAGTCTAACCCTAACACTAACACCCCCCTAAATTAAATATAATTTAAATCTAACGAAATTAATTAACTCTTATTAAATAAATTATTCCTATTTAAAGCTAAATACTTACCTGTAAAATAAATCCTAATATAGCTACAATATAAATTATAATTATATTATAGCTATTTTAGGATTTATATTTATTTTACAGGCAACTTTGTATTTATTTTAACCAGGTACAATAGCTATTAAATAGCTAAGAACTATTTAATAGCTAAAATAGTTAAAATAATTACAAAATTACCTGTAAAATAAATCCTAACCTAAATTACAATTAAACCTAACACTACACTATCAATAAATTAATTAAATAAAATACCTACAATTACACCTAACACTACACTATCAATAAATAAATTAAATACAATTCCTACAAATAAATACAATTAGAAAGATCCCATTGAAAAGATAGGATACGCAATTGACGTAAGGGGATCTGCGGTACGGAAAAGTCGCGGCTGGAAAGTGAGCGTTAGACCCTTTCCTGACTGACTCCAAATACCGGCTGTAGCCTAAAACCAGCGTTAGGAGCCTCTAACGATGGTTTTGACGGCTACCGCCAAACTCTAAATCTAGGCCAGAGTGTGTGTGTAATTGGCTAGTTTCTAGTCCAACATTAGGAAATATACACAATAGATCACAGTAGGTCCAGTGAGTAAAATCATATACTGCCCAGAATAGTTCTGGTAACAGATTCATAATCACAGATTACCCACAGGCTGTTCTTCAATAATTAATACATATTTCAATAGGTGTAGTATTGATGTGGCAGGTTCATAAACGGGGACTAATAATGTAATATTTTACTGGTATGAAATTGCACTAGTCCACATAGTATATAGAGTAGATTCTGTTATATAGTAACCGTTTACAAGTTAATAGACTTGTTTAAATAATGTAGCCAACATGTATCCACATGTAACATATTTACTGTTCTGATTCATTGCAGAATGTAAATAATAAATTATTGTTTTGCTCTGAATAGGTCATCAAATAATTACAAAATTACCTGTAAAATAAATCCTAACCTAAATTACAATTAAACCTAACACTACACTATCAATAAATTAATTAAATAAAATACCTACAATTACACCTAACACTACACTATCAATAAATAAATTAAATACAATTCCTACAAATAAATACAATTAAATAAACTAACTAAAGTACAAAAAATAAAAAAGAACTAAGTTACAAAAAAATAAAAAAATATTTACAAACATTAGAAACATTAGAAAATTACACCTACTCTAAGCCCCCTAATAAAATAACAAAGACCCCCAAGATAAAAAAATGCCCTACCCTATTCTAAATTACAAAAGTTCAAAGCTCTTTTACCTTACCAGCCCTGAACAGGGCCCTTTGCGGGGCATGCCCCAAAGAATTCAGCTCTTTTGCCTGTAAAAAAAACCCATACAATACCCCCCCCCCCCAACATTACAACCCACCACCCACATACCCCTAATCTAACCCAAACCCCCCTTAAATAGGATTCTATCAGCCAATCGGAATTAAGGTAGGAAAATTCTGATTGGCTGATGGAATCAGCCAATCAGAATCAAGTTCAATCCGATTGGCTGATTCAATCAGCCAATCAGATTGAGCTCGCATTCTATTGGCTGTTCCGATCAGCCAATAGAATGCAAGCTCAATCTGATTGGCTGATCGGATCAGCCAATCGGATTGAACTTGATTCTGATTGGCTGATTCCATCAGCCAATCAGAATTTTCCTACCTTAATTCCGATTGGCTGATAGAATCCTATCAGCCAATTGGAATTCGAGGGACGCCATCTTGGATGACGTCCCTTAAAGGAACCGTCATTCGTTGGGAAGTCGTCGGTGAAGAAGGATGGATCCGCGATGGACGTATTGAAGATCAGCTGGTCGTCATCGGATTGAAGAACATAGAAGATGCGGCTTGGATGAAGATGTTTGCCGGTCCGGATGTCCTCTTCTGCCCGCTTGGATCAAGACTTCAGCCGGAGGATGGACGTCACTCTTCAGCCTCCGGCTTGGGCTTGGATCAAGACATCGGAGGCTGTTCTGGATCGATCGGTGAACCTGGCATGGTGAAGACAAGGTAGGAAGATCTTCAGGGGCTTAGTGTTAGGTTTATTTAAGGGGGGTTTGGGTTAGATTAGGGGTATGTGGGTGGTGGGTTGTAATGTGGGGGGGTATTGTATGTTTAATTTTACAGGCAAAAGAGCTGAATTCTTTGGGGCATGCCCCGCAAAGGGCCCTGTTCAGGGCTGGTAAGGTAAAAGAGTTTTGAACTTTTGTAATTTAGAATAGGGTAGGGCATTTTTTATTTTGGGGGTCTTTGTTATTTTATTAGGGGGCTTAGAGTAGGTGTAATTAGTTTAAAATTGTTGTAATTTTTTTCTAATGTTTGTAAATATTTTTTTATTTTTTGTAACTTAGTTCTTTTTTATTTTTTGTACTTTAGTTAGTTTATTTAATTGTATTTATTTGTAGGAATTGTATTTAATTTATTTATTGATAGTGTAGTGTTAGGTTTAATTGTAGATAATTGTAGGTATTTTATTTAATTTATTTATTGATAGTGTAGTGTTAGGTTTAATTGTAGGTAATTGTAGGTATTTTATTTAATTTATTTATTGATAGTGTAGTGTTAGGTTTAATTGTAATTTAGGTTAGGATTTATTTTACAGGTAATTTTGTAATTATTTTAACTATTTTAGCTATTAAATAGTTCTTAACTATTTAATAGCTATTGTACCTGGTTAAAATAAATACAAAGTTGCCTGTAAAATAAATATAAATCCTAAAATAGCTATAATATAATTATAATTTATATTGTAGCTATATTAGGGTTTATATTTATTTTACAGGCAACTTTGAAGTTAGGTGTCGGCGATGTTAGGGAGGGCAGATTAGGAGTTAATACTATTTATTATAGGGTTATTGAGGCGGGAGTGAGGCGAATTAGGGGTTAATAACTTTATTAAGCAGTGAGATCTGCTCGGCAGATTAGGGGTTAATAAGTGTAGGCAGGTGGAGGCGACGTTGAGGGGGGCAGATTAGGGGTTAATAAATATAATATAGGGGTCGTCGGTGTTAGGGGCAGCAGATTAGGGGTACATAGCTATAATGTAGGTGGCGGCGCTTTGCGGTCGGCAGATTAGGGGTAAATTATTGTTGGTAGCTGGCGGCGACGTTTTGGGGGGCAGGTTAGGGGTTAATAAATATAATATAGGGGTCGGCGGTGTTAGGGGCAGCAGATTAGGGGTACATAAGTATAACGTAGGTGGCGGTCGGCAGATTAGGGGTTAAAAAAATTTAATCGAGTGTCGGCGATGTGGGGGGGCCTCGGTTTAGGGGTACATAGGTAGTTTATGGGTGTTAGTGTACTTTAGAGTACAGTAGTTAAGAGCTTTATAAACCGGCGTTAGCCCAGACAGCTCTTAACTACTGACTTTTTTCTGCGGCTGGAGTTTTGTCGTTAGATTTCTAACGCTCACTTCAGCCACGACTCTAAATACCGGAGTTAGAAAGATCCCATTGAAAAGATAGGATACGCAATTTACGTAAGGGGATCTGCGGTATGGAAAAGTCGCGGCTGAAAAGTGAGCGTTAGACCCTTTTTTGACTGACTCCAAATACCGGCGGTAGCCTAAAACCAGCGTTAGGAGCCTCTAACGCTGGTTTTCACGGCTACCGCCAAACTCCAAATCTAGGCCAGAGTGATTCTAAATATTGCTATAAAGTATGTCCTCTGTAGGACTACAACCTATTGGTGGTACAGTATTAAGACAGTGTAAGAGTTACGGTCGCAAAATATAGTGGTAAATTGATTGCGTAGTTAGTCTGGCATAAACTGGCTAGTATTGTTGCCATATAGGTTACAATGTCCACATTAAAAAAGGTCTCCTATTAACCCTAGACTCCCCTGACGCATTTTGCCCATTAGGGCTTTCTCAAAAGACAGAACCTCTGAATGAGTCTTTAAATTGATTGCGTAGTTAGTCTGGCATAAACTGGCTAGTATTGGTGCCATATAGGTTACAATGGCCACATTAAAAAAGGTCTCCTATTAACCCTATATTCTCCTGACGCATTTTGCCCATTAGGGCTTTCTCAAAGGCCTTTGAGAAAGCTCTAAGAGGTGAAACGCGTTTATACACTATTTGTTACACCATTAGTTCCTGTTTATGAACCTGCCACATCAATATTACACCTATTGAAATAAGTATTAATTATTGAAGAGCAGCCTGCAGGTATCTGTGATTCTGAATCTGTTACCACAACTATTCTGGGCAGTTTATGATTTTACTCACTAGACCCACTGTGATCTATTGTACATATTACATAATGTTGGACTAGAAACTAGCCAATTACACGCACACTCTCATATGTATGGCATTTCCTATTAATAATAATTCAAGTTAGGGGAGATTCACTTCATTATCTGAAGGCCCTAGATATTACAAGAAACATACCCCCTATCACACTAGGCATGGTACATATTCTTTGTTTTTAATCAATACATTCCAATAAAAGTTATATTTTATTTATTTAGATTTTTTTCTTCCTGCCTCTTTAGTCTTGGCAGAGAGTGCTAGACTTGCATTCTTTAATGGGGACTCTCTTTTCTCCACACATCCTTTGTAATATGTACATTGTTACCCATAACTGAACTCTCCTCTGGTCTTCTTTCATCACCAGTCCCATCACCAAAGGTAAAATCTTCCTCAGCTGACTAAGCTTCACTTTCAGAAAAGGGCACTTTCAGAAAAGGTCTTTGTATGACCACCCCGTCTCTGTCTATTTCTGTGATTGGAGAAACCTGTGGTCTATTTGAGTTTGACTCCCTTCTGAAAGCTGATCGCTGACATCTTTTCGAAATATAACCTTTATTTGCATCATAGTCTGATTGATCTCTGAGATATTTCCCATGTTTAATGTCCATCAGTAGTTTTTGGCTTCAGCTACTTACTCCTTAAGTATCTTATCAAAGACTGGGTATTGAGGTACGAGACTGTGTATATTCAATTCTGCCTGTATAAGTTCTATCTGAGCTGATACTTCTTGTAACATTTTGGTTTTGTAACTTATCAGTAGTGGCATTAGCTGAAAGTCTCATTCCATACTTTGATAAAATCTCAGTAATAAATGTAGGGAATTTGTTTTTCCTTAAGCACCTTGGAATTAGTCCCAATTTTTGATACTTCTCTAATGTCCATATATCCAACTTATTCTACTTGATAAGGAGGTTTTCCATTTCCTCAAATAATTTATCCAGGGAAAACTTGGACCGGTCAGTAGCAAAAACACTCTCAAGTTCATATATGCTACATACCCTTTCTGCCAGGGGTTTAGGTGAATAGAATTGTGCATTAATGTCCCCTGTTGTTGATGCTTCCATGGTAAGATAATGTGCGGGAGCCTTTTAATAAATAAATAGAAAGACTGCAGTGATCTCCAGCATGTAGCATGGAATGTCTGCTCATAGAAGCAACAACACTGAGTTATGCTGGGGCACCTGACGATTAGTCTATAATAAGTCACAAGAAACTCCTTGTTTCAGTTACCTCAACCCAAACAACTAGCATACAGGCTTCCAGGGGTATCGCCATAGCCAGGATCTCCTTGTGGGAACTCAAATACACAGGGGAAAGGTGGTGTTGGCTCTTTTCTGCATTTAAACCCAGATACAAACAACACGCACTTGGAACAAAGCTTCTGCTCTTTCCTTAGTGGATAAATCCAAGAAAGGAGAGGTCTCCGGGTCCAAATGAAGAAGCGTCTCTCTGTGCTCAAGAAGAAGTGGGGAGCACCGGACAATATAAAACTTAACTTTTATTCAAATTTAACATCCATAAAATCAGTAAACACACAGGGTTTATATGGTATAGATACCGGTAACAGATGTAACGGCTGACGTGTTTCAGCATTAGCCATTGTCTTAGCCTAAATACAGCTGTCCTGCAATTACTTTAAAAAGTTAAAGTTTTCTCATTGGATAAAACCAATCCTGTATTAACCAACCAAATGATGTGCTTTATTATGACCACATCCTACTTTTTTCTATATTCACTTAAACTAATCACACTACGAGACATAAAATATTGAACTAGTGCGGTTTTCAAAATGGCAGAAAATATATATCTTAGGCAAAAGCTTGCAAAACTGATTCTAGATACATACTCAACAACCTAACATACTCAATAACTTTTCCATTTCCTAGCACATATTGCCATGTAGTATATATTTTCATCAATCACAGTTCACTCTTAGGGAAAATGTTCCAGACGTTATACCTAACATACAGCTAAATTACAAGTTTTGCGGTACAGTTGTACCACCAAAAAATTGGCCATTGCGCGTGGATTGGCTGGAAACGCATATTATGTGTCACGGCGGTATTGCTATACCGCAAGCATTTTAGCATGTAACGCAACATCCATTCCACACTCAAAAAAATTACGTTTGAGTGTGGGATTTTTATATTGCCTGTATTCAAGTTGTGCGGTCCGGCTAAAATGCTTGCGTTAACAGCCTATACCGACATGATCCATACCGTCACCTGAGAGCAGTAGTTATGGATTTTGTGTAACAAAAATGTTTCACAGAACTCATAACTAAACTGTTACAAAGTACACTAACACCCATAAACTAACCCCTAAACCGCCACCCTTCCGCATCGCAAACACTATATTAAACTTATTAACCCCTAATCTGCCGCCCACCCACATCGCGACTATTAAATAAACCTATTAACCCCTAATCCACCGCTCCCTGACATCACCGACACTAATGAAAGTTATTAACCCCTAATCCGCTGCTCCCCGACATGGCCGACACCTAAATAAACTTATTAACCCCTAAACCGCCAGGCCCCCACATCGCCAATATTATAATAAAGTATTAATCACTAAACCTCCATCACCCCACATCATATCTACTAAACTAAACCTATTAACCCCTAAACCGCTGGCCCCCCACATCACAAAACACTAAATTAAACTATTAACCCCTAAACCTAACACCCCCTAACTTTAAATTAAAATTACTATATAACTATCTTTAAAAAAACTTACCTGTCAAATAAATAAACTAAATTTAAACTAACCTAACATAATTATTCTTATAAAAAAAAAATACCAATTAAAAACCTAAATAAAAACTTAAAAAAAACTAACATTACAAAAAATAATAAACACTAAATTACGAAAAATAAAAAACTCTAAGATTACAAAAAATAATAAATGAAATGATCAAAAATAAAAACAATTACACTTAATCTAATAGCCCTATAAAAATAAAAGAACCCCCCCAAATAAAAACACCCCCTAACCTACAATAAACTACCAATAACCCCTAAAAGGGCCTTTTGTAGGGCATTGCCCTAAGTTAAACAGCTCTTTTACCTTAAAAAATTACTGTCCCCCCTAAAAGTAAACCCCCACCCAACCAACCCCCCAAAATAAAAAACCTTACTCAATCCTTAACTTCCCATTGCCTTTAAAGGGGCATTTGTATGGGCATTGCCCTTAAAAGGACATTCAGCTCTTTTACTGCCCTTAAAGGGGCATTCAGCTCTTTTACAAGTGTCCAAAGCCCTAATTAAAAAAAAAAAAAAACACCCAAAAAAAAAGCAAAAAAAAAAGTCTAGCACTAACCCCATAAAATCTACTCACAGTTCCTGAAGTCCAGAAATCCATCTTCATCCAGGCGGAGAGAAGTGTTCATCCAGGCGGCGACACCTTCATCCATTTCGGGGACGCAGAGCTATCCTGGAGGGCGATGACATCCTGCGCGGAGCGTCCTCTTCATACTATCACCGCCGTACACTGAAGTTGAATGCAAGGTACACGTTTCAGAATGGTGTACCTTGCATTTTTATTGGCTGATTTAATTCTTGAAATTCAAATCAGCCAATAGGATGAGAGCTTCTGAAATCTAACTGTGTCTCTCCGCCAGCAATAAATATCCACTCATATAACACACTTCCCTTCATTTGCCATCTAATAACCCAAGAATTATATAGGTGATTATCACAACCATTAAGATGATCTGGTAAGTCACCTACATAACATGCCATTTAAATTTAATTAAGGTATGGAATTATATATTTCTTGGCACATACAGACAAAAAGACAAATACAGTCTGCTGATTATTCTATAAATAAAGTGTAGGTTTGATTAGTCCTCAGCATAACCACATTTTAACACAGTCATTCATAAAATCTTTGGAATTCTCAGACAGACCAGCAAATTAATGGATAGATAGAGAGATCGGTCTACAGATAGATAAATAGATAGATGGAAACAGACAGACAGGAAAAGCCTATGGCTATTTAGGCCTAGGGTATTTTCTAAATTTCAAATTCAAGACAGGGTTAAAAAACATAATTTATGCTTACCTGATAAATTTATTTCTCTTGTAGTGTATCCAGTCCACGGATCATCCATTACTTGTGGGATATTCTCCTTCCCAACAGGAAGTTGCAAGAGGATCACCCACAGCAGAGCTGCTATATAGCTCCTCCCCTAACTGCCATATCCAGTCATTCGACCGAAACAAGCCGAGAAAGGAGAAACCATAGGGTGCAGTGGTGACTGAAGTTTAATTAAAATTTAGACCTGCCTTAAAAGGACAGGGTGGGCCGTGGACTGGATACACTACAAGAGAAATAAATTTATCAGGTAAGCATAAATTATGTTTTCTCTTGTTAAGTGTATCCAGTCCACGGATCATCCATTACTTGTGGGATACCAATACCAAAGCTTAAGTACACGGATGATGGGAGGGACAAGGCAGGAACTTAAACTGAAGGAACCACTGCCTGTAGAACCTTTCTCCCAAAAACAGCCTCCGAAGAAGCAAAAGTATCAAATTTGTAAAATTTTGAAAAGGTATGAAGCGAAGACCAAGTCGCAGCCTTGAAATCTGTTCAACAGAGGCCTCATTTTTAAAGGCCCAGGTGGAAGCCACAGCTCTAGTAGAATGAGCTGTAATTCTTTCAGGGGGCTGCTGTCCAGCAGTCTCATATGCTAAACGGATTATACTCCGAAGCCAAAAAGAAAGAGAGGTTGCCGAGGCCTTTTGACCTCTCCTCTGTCCAGAGTAAATAACAAACAGGTGAGATGTTTGGCGAAAATCTTTAGTAGCCTGCAAGAAAAACTTCAATGCACGGACTACGTCTAGATTATGCAAAAGACGTTCCTTCTTTGAAGAAGGATTAGGGCATAATGATGGAACAACAATCTCTTGATTGAAACCACCTTAGGTAAAAACCCAGGTTTTGTACGCAGAACTACTTTATCTGAATGAAAGATCAGATAAGGAGAATCACAATGTAAGGCAAATTACTCCGAGACTCTTCGAGCCGAGGAAATAGCCATCAGAAAAAGAACTTTCCATGATAGAAGTTTGATATCAATAGAATGAAGGGGTTCAAACGGAACCCCTTGAAGAACTTTAAGAACCAAGTTTAATCTCCATGGGGGAGCAACAGGTTTAAACACAGGCTTAATTCTAACTGAAGCCTGACAAAATGCCTGAACGTCTGGAACTTTTGCCAGACGCTTGTGTAAAAGAATAGACAGAGCAGAAATCTGTCCCTTTAAAGAACTAGCTGATAGTCCTTTGTCCAAACCCTCTTGGAGGAAGGACAATATCCTAGGAAACCTAACCCTACTCCATGAGTAATTCTTGGATTCACACCAATGAAGATATTTACGCCAAATCTTGTGGTACATTTTGCTGGTGACAGGCTTTCGTGCCTGTATTAAGGTATCAATTACTGACTCGGAGAAGCCACGCTTTGATAGGATCAAGCGTTCAATATCCATGCAGTCAGTCTCAGAGAAAGTAGATTCGGATGATTGAAAGGACCTTGTATTAGAAGGTCTTGTCTCAGAGGCAGAGTCCCTGGTGGAAAGGATGACATGTCCACTAGGTCTGCATACCAGGTCCTGCGTGGCCACGCAGGCGCTATCAATATCACCGATGCTCACTCCTGTTTGATTTTGGCAATCAGACGAGGGAGCAGAGGAAACGGTGGAAACACATAGGCCAGGTTGAAGAACCAAGGCGCTGCTAGAGCATCTATCAGTGCCGCTTCTGGGTCCCTGGACCTGGATCCGTAACAAGGAAGCTTGGCGTTCTGGCGAGACGCCATGAGATCCAGTTCTGATTTGCCCCAACGGAGAACCAATTGAGCAAACACCTCCGGATGGAGTTCCCACTTCCCCGGATGAAAAGTCTGACGACTTAGAAAATCCGCCTCCCAGTTCTCTACCCCTGGGATATGAATCGCTGATAGGTGGCAAGAGTGAGTCTCTGCCCAGCGAATTATCTTGGAGACTTCTAACATCGCTAGGGAACTCCTGGTCCCCCCTTGATGGATGATGTAAGCCACAGTCGTGATGTTGTCCGACTGAAATCTGATGAACCTCAGTGTTGCTAACTGAGGCCAAGCTAGAAGAGCATTGAATATTGCTCTTAACTCCAGAATATTTATTGGGAGGAGTTTCTCCTCCTGAGTCCATGAACCCTGAGCCTTCAGGGAGTTCCAGACTGCACCCCAACCTAGAAGGCTGGCGTCTGTTGTTACAATGGTCCAATATGGCCTGCGAAAGGTCATACCTTTGGACAGATGGACCCGAGATAACCACCAGAGAAGAGTATCTCTGGTTTCCTGATCCAGATTTAGTAGAGGGGACAAATCTGTGTAATCCCCATTCCACTGACTGGGCATGCATAATTGCAGCGGTCTGAGATGCAGGCGCGCAAATGGCACTATGTCCATCGCCGCTACCATTAAGCCGATTACTTCCATGCACTGAGCCACCCTGGAGCGCGGAATGGAGTGAAGAACACGGCAAGCATTTAGAAGTTTTGATAACCTGGACTCTGTCAGGTAAATTTTCATTTCTATAGAATCTATCAGAGTCCCTAGGAAGGAAACCCTTGTGATAGGAGATAGAGAACTCTTTTCTTCGTTCACTTTCCACCCATGCGACCTCAGAAATGCCAGAACTATCTCTGTATGAGACTTGGCAATTTGAAAGCTTGACGCCTGTATCAGGATGTCGTCTAGGTAAGGAGCCACCGCTATGCCTCGAGGTCTTAGAACCGCCAGAAGTGAGCCCAGAACCTTTGTAAAAATTTTTGGGGCTGTAGCCAACCCGAATGGAAGAGCTACAAACTGGTAATGCCTGTCTAGAAAGGCAAACCTCAGGAACCGATGATGATTCTTGTGGATCGGAATGTGAAGGTAGGCATCCTTTAAGTCCACTGTGGTCATGTACTGACCCTCTTGGATCATGGGTAAAATGGTTTGAATAGTTTCCATCTTGAATGATGGAAGTCTGAGGAATTTGTTTAGGATCTTTAGATCCAAAATTGGTCTGAAGGTTCCCTCTTTTTTGGGAACCACAAACAGATTTGAATAAAACCACTGTCCTTGTTCCGTCCGCGGAACTGGATGGATCACTCCCATTACAAGGAGGTCTTGCACGCAGCTTAGGAATGCCTCTTTCTTTATCTGGTTTGCAGATAATCTTGAAAGGTGAAATCTCCCTTGTGGGGGAGAAGCTTTGAAGTCCAGAAGATATCCCTGAGATATGATCTCCAACGCCCAGGGATCCTGAACATCTCTTGCCCACGCCTGGGCGAAGAGAGAGAGTCTGCCCCCTACTAGATCCGTTGTTGGATAGGGGGCCGCTCCTTCATGCTGTCTTGGAGGCAGCAGCAGGCTTTCGGCCTGCTTGCCCTTGTTCCAGGACTGGGTAGGTTTCCAGGCCTGCTTAGATTGAGGAAAATTTCCCTCTTGTTTTGAAGTAGAGGGAGCTGATCCTGCACCTGCCTTGAAATTTCGAAAGGCACGAAAATTAGACTGTTTGGCCCTTGATTTGGCCCTGTCCTGAGGAAGGGTATGACCCTTACCTCCAGTAATGTCAGCAATAATTTCTTTCGAACCAGGCCCGAATAAGGTCTGCCCCTTGAAAGGAATGTTAAGTAATTTAGACTTTGAAGTCACATCAGCTGACCAGGAATTAAGCCATAGCGCCCTACGCGCCTGGATGGCGAATCCGGAATTCTTAGCCGTTAGTTTAGTCAAATGAACAATGGCATCAGAAACAAATGAGTTAGCTAGCTTAAGTGTTCTAAGCTTGTCAATAATTTCAGTCAATGGAGCTGTATGGATGGCCTCTTCCAGGGCCTCAAACCAGAATGCCGCCGCAGCAGTGACAGGCGCAATGCATGCAAGGGGCTGTAAAATAAAAACCTTGTTGAATAAACATTTTCTTAAGGTAACCCTCTAATTTTTTTATCCATTGGATCTGAAAAAGCACAACTGTCCTCAATCGAGATAGTGGTACGCTTTGCTAAAGTAGAAACTGCTCCCTCCACCTTAGGGACTGTCTGCCATAAGTCCTGTGTAGTGGCATCTATTGGAAACATTTTTCTAAATATAGGAGGTGGGGAAAAGGGCACACCGGGTCTATCCCACTCCTTACTAATAATTTCTGTAAGCCTTTTAGGTATTGGAAAAACATCAGTACTCACCGGCACTGCATAGTATTTATCCAGCCTACACAATTTCTCTGGCACTGCAATTGTGTCACAGTCATTCAGAGCAGCTAATACCTCCCCAAGTAACACACGGAGGTTCTCAAGCTTAAATTTAAAATTAGAAATCTCTGAATCAGGTCTCCCCGATTCAGAGACGTCACCCACAGACTGAAGCTCTCCGTCCTCAGGTTCTGCATATTGTGACGCAGTATCAGACATGGCTCTTACAGCATCTACGCGCTCTGTATCTCGTCTAACCCCAGAGCTATCGCGCTTGCCTCTCAATTCAGGCAATCTGGCTAATACCTGTGACAGGGTATTATTCATGATTGCAGCCATGTCCTGCAAAGTAATCGCTATGGGCATCCCTGATGTACTTGGTGCCATATTAGCGTGCGTCCCTCGAGCGGGAGGCGAAGGGTCCGACACGTGGGGAGAGTTAGTCGGCATAACTTCCCCCTCGACAGACCCCTCTGGTGACAATTCTTTTATAGATAAAGATTGATTTTTACTGTTTAAGGTGAAATCAATACATTTAGTACACATTCTCCTATGGGGCTCCACAATGGCTTTTAAACATAATGAACAAGTAGTTTCCTCTGTGTCAGACATGTTTGTACAGACTAGCAATGAGACTAGCAAGCTTGGAAAACACTTTAATCAAAGTTAACAAGCAATATAAAAAACGTTACTGTGCCTTTAAGAGAAACAAATTTTGGCAAAATTTGAAATAACAGTGAAAAAAGGCAGTTACACTAACAAAGTTTTTACAGTGTATGTAACAAGTTAGCAGAGCATTGCACCCACTTGCAAATGGATGATTAACCCCTTAATACAAAAAACAGATTAACAAAATGAAAAATATGTTTTTTAAACAGTCATAACAACTGCCACAGCTCCTACTTTTGAAGCCTTTTGAGCCCTTCAGAGATGTCCTATAGCATGCAGGGGACTGCTGAGGGAAGCTGAATGTCACAGTTTGTAATTTTAAGTGCACCAACTGTAACTTTTATACTATAACAGTGGAAAGCCTCTGTTTCTAGGCAAAAATAAAGCCAGCCATGTGGAAAAAACTAGGCCCCAATAAGTTTTATCACCAAAGCATATATAAAAACGATTAAACATGCCAGCAAACGTTTTATATTACACTTTTATAAGAGTATGTATCTCTGTTAATAAGCCTGATACCAGTCGCTATTAAATCACTGCATTTAGGCTTAACTTACATTAATCCGGTATCAGCAGCATTTTTCTAGCAAGTTCCATCCCTAGAAATATGTTTACTGCACATACCTTATTGCAGGAAAACCTGTACGCCATTCCCTCTCTGAAGTTACCTCACTCCTCAGAATATGTGAGAACGGCAATGGATCTTAGTTACTTCTGCTAAGATCATAGAAATCACAGGCAGATTCTTCTTCTAATGCTGCCTTTGATAAAACAGTACACTCCGGTACCATTTAAAAATAACAAACTTTTGATTGAAGTTAAGAAACTAACTATAATACACCACTCTCCTCTTACTACGTCCATCTTTGTTGAGACTTGCAAGAGAATGACTGGATATGGCAGTTAGGGGAGGAGCTATATAGCAGCTCTGCTGTGGGTGATCCTCTTGCAACTTCCTGTTGGGAAGGAGAATATCCCACAAGTAATGGATGATCCGTGGACTGGATACACTTAACAAGAGAAATACATGTTTGTGGACTATTCTTTATTGTCAACATTTGGCAGTTAGAAGGCAGGTTGCTTTAAAACCACAGAGTAATATACTAATGTAATGCATGGTTTGACAATATGGGAGTGCTTGTTCAAGAAATGTTAACATGTATCTTACTTATCTCTACAATGTTTCGTTCTTTGGGGTTGAGTTGACCTCAAATAACAGAAAATTTGTAGATTCATTTTGTATGGCCAAATTTATGTAATGAACTAATCTGGGAAGCTATTTTGAACTAGGGAATTCATGTAAAAGTTCTAGTTATGTTATTCTAATTATGATGTGGGCCCTGTGCTTAAAAACACTGCCAGATAGTAAATTGGAAGGTGAGTAGAATTTCATGGCACGTGATTATGATTGTGTCACAGATTTCCATCTTGTTCTTAGGGATGAGAATAGATACACATTTATAAAAATATGGGTTCTAGAGAACAATCATGTCTATCTAGTGTATACTTGGGTAATTTTATATGATTATTCCCTAAATAAATTGGTTGTTTCCTCACAGGAGAGGATTGCAAAAGCCCACGGCTCTCAGTGTGGGTTCTGCACACCTGGTATGGTGATGTCCATGTATTCCTTACTGAGGAACCACCCAGAGCCCACCGTGGAGCAGATATATGAGGCCCTTGGAGGTATGAGAAATATATGAGGTAAAACTAACTTGAGGGGCATCAGAACTCCCAGAGCATACAACAGTACACCAGTGCTCTACATACATTTCAGTCCAAGCATGAATAAGGGGCTGTGACCCCGAAATGTCGCTAACTGTGCAAAATAAAATTGTTCAAGTGCTGGAGACCCTGCTTGTTCTTTGTACATACATTTCAATAAGAGTTGTAAGGAAGTTTGAGAAAATGGAAAACAAGTAATGGGATACATTTAGAGCTCTGTATAAATACTCACTCATTAGAGGATTAACTGGTTTTAATTTCCCATCGCTAAACAATTTACTAAAGCTGTATCTCTAGTATCTGGTATCAGGACACAACGGGACATGTTTGAGATTATTATATTACAAATAAACAAAATGAGACTCAATTTATGTAGTTTCAATATATTACATGATTTCCAGTCGCTATAAAATCTGTTTAATAAGTTATGTTTAAAGGGATAGGAAAGTCAAAAATAAACTTGCATGATTCAGATAGAGCATGTCATTTTAAGACACCTTTAAATTCACTACTATTTTTAAATGTACTTTGTCCTCTTGTTATCCTTTATTGAAAAATAATATGCACGTAGCCTACACTAGTGGGAGCTAGCTGCTGATTAGTGCCTGCACACATTTGTTTCTTGTGATTGGCTAACTAGATGTGTTAAGCTAGCTGCCAGTTGTGCAATACTGCTCACTCAGCAAAGGATAACAAGAGAATTAAGCAAATTTGATAATAGAAGTAAATCGGAAAGTTGTTCAAAATTGTATGTTCTATCGAAATCATGAATGAAACTTTTGGGGTTTCCTGTCCCTTTAACCCTTTTTTTAATTTGATTTTTTTTTGTAATTATTATTTATTTTCTTCCTTCCTTTTTTTTTTTTTTTTTTTTTTTTTAAGGTAATCTGTGCCGCTGCACTGGATATAGACCGATAATAGATGGTTGCAAGACATTCTGCAATGTAAGCAATTCAGACTTGTTTTTTAATGATAGTCATAATAACAAAATCTATACAGATTTGCAAATAATATTTTTGAATTGTTTCTTTAAATGAGGGGGAAAAAAGCCACGTAAAAAAACAGAGACAATATTACATTTATGGCTTAAGACAGGCTATTTTATATTTATATTTATCTTCTTTGCCAGACATACATGTTTGTAGATTTTGAATTAACTAGACCCTCTAAATACATACCTTTTTGGCAGCATGTTGATGGTATTGTTACTTTCCTAACATCTGCCCAGCCAGCAAATTTAAAGGGACAGTCAACACCTTAGTCATCTTAAAGTCTTACCTTAGATTAGCTGCAAATAGTATCCTGCACCCCTTTCTATAGGTATGGTAAAAAAGTTATTTTAAAAAAAATATTGTTTCTGGCCAGTTTGAAATGGCTGCCAAGCTCCACCCACTGATGACATCACAATCTGGGCTGCATCTATGCACTCTGCTGAATAGCATTGAGCACATTAGTGAGCCTTTTGTGATTGGAAGCAATATGCAGCCCAGATTGTGATGTCATCAGTGGGTGGAGCTTAGCAGCCATTTTAAACTGACCAAAAACAATATTCATTTAAAAATAACTGTTTTACCGTTCCTGTGCAGGAGGTTATTTGCAGCTTAATCTAAGGTAAGACTTTAAAGGGATATTAAACACAGTATACACCAATTTTCATATAACTGCATGTAATAGGCACTACTATAAAGAATAAGATGCACAGATACTGATATAAAAATCCAGTATAAAACTGTTTAAAAACTTACTTAGAAGCTCCCAGTTTAGCTCTGTTGAAAAGGTAGCTGGAAAGCCCACTGCAAGTGGGAAATAAGACACTTCCCCCCTGCCCCTTCTTTTGCATAAGAAAAGACCCTTTACACAAACAGGAGCAAGCTGGAGTAGGTAGCTGACGGTATTCTCATAAAACTTTGGGGCTTGGTTAGGAGTCTGAAAATCAGAGCAGTTATTTAAAAATAAGCAAAACTATACATTTAAAAACAAAACAAAAAAACAACTTTATGGGCTATATAAATAGATAATCTACAAAACATTTATGCAAAGAAAAAAATGAGTGTATAATGTCCCTTTAATAAATGCTAGAAATAATGATGCATTCAAAGAAAAGATTAGTCTGACAATAACATGCAGATGTATTTTTTTAAAGTTTCATAAGCTGTTTAAAATAAGTGTAAAGTTCTAGTGTCTATAATGGGGGCTGCCATGTTGTAACTTAGGTTACCTTCTCTGCTGTAGCCAGAGACAATTATAAATAGGTCACTATATGGTGCAGCCAATGGCTTCTGCACTTCCATTTCTAACAGGAGCCGAAAAGCTCACAATTTCATAATGGAATTACAGGAAAAGGGGACAAAATAATTATATTGCAGACATTTTTTTATATATACAATTTATAATTTTATATTACCATCTCAAGGTGTTTAATGTCCATTTAAGATGATTAAGGTGTAGACTGTCCCATGCATACCAGGCTTTAAATTCTCAGTGCAACTGGCAGTTTGAAATGAAAAGACTTTTGCAGCATACAGACTGCTAGACAGGTGGGCCTAGTTTTCTTTCTAATGTTCTTCGGCCTTCAATGAGGCAATGAAAATATAATAATGCAAAAGAAAATCTGGCACACAATGCTTCTGTTTAATTTTTAACATGGGGTCATGAATTGTGGGTTTTAATTTGATTCTGTTGTTAAGATTTATCATTTAAATATTTTTCTACTTATTTATTCCTACAGAAAACAGACTGTTGTCAATTGAAGGAAAATGGTCAGTGCTGTATGAATGGACTTGACAAGCTTCAACCTTCTAGTGAAGGAGAAAATGTAAGAATTCATGATTATCAAAGTGTTTTTTTTAATACAGACTGTTGTAAGAAAAGTATAGTTTTAGCCATTAACACACACACACTCTGAGATAATTTTTGTGACATAATTGATGACATCGCTAAAGACATCACACATGTCATCATCATGTCAGATCTACCTATCCACCCCTGCACTCTCTCATTCTGTCCTTTCCCACGTCAGTGACTGCTTATCTAGCATTTCTTCCTGGATGGCCTCTCAACACCTAAAAATCAACATTTCCAAGACTGAGCTTCTTCTAATCCCCCTATCTAATTCTACTCCAGTTTCTAACTTTACTATCACTGTTTTGGCAACACCACTATCTCCCCATCACCCCAAGTCCGTTGTCTAGGAGTTACACTTGACTCCAATCTGTCCTTCATACCCCACATCTAATGGCTCTCTTCATCCTGTTGCAACCACCTATGCAATGTCTCCAAAATGTGTCCTTTTCTGAGTGCTGAAACGTCTAAACAGCTAATCCATTCCCTAGTAATTTCCTGACTTGACTACTGTAATAACCTACTAATTTAACTTCCTCTCTCCCGACCTCTCCCCCTTCAATCCATCCTAAATGCCTCTGCTAGGCTAATCCACCTCTTCCAACGCTCTGTATCTGCTGCACCCCTCTGTGAGTCCCTTCACTGGCTCCCCATTCACTGCAGAATTAAATTCAAAATTCTCATGCTACTTTGAACTAGGGTCAAAGCTCTGTCTTTTCTTCTATGATCTGCAAAACACCACACACAAAAAATATGCCTTATAATGCAACAAATACAAAAGGGACAACTTATAATTCCGGAGCACATTAGCACTCCTCCCTGCACTGCAGGTCTTTGGATACACCATATCTTAAAGTCTACAATATAATCATTTACGGCTTACTGCATGTGTAGCTATTTAAAGTAACTCAATAAAAGATATACATTTCCAAACCTTTGAGGCTGTTTATCTCTCTATCATCAAAATACATGTGGGCATTTAAATCCTGCAGCACTGATTAATTTATTTCCACTTTAAACAAAACATAAATAAAATGTTTTATTAAAATAAAAAACAATTTTGAAGGGGGCGGAGCCTACTTCTGAAGCGGCAGAACGCGTCTTTGTGAAGCTCCTGACCCAAGAGTTGTCTTCACTATTATTCTATATATATATTATTCTATATATTTCCTGTTTAATATTCACTTTAAACTACTAGTCTGATACTAGACATAAGTAGCTTGACAACAATGGAAATCTGGAGCTGATATTTGACGACAAACCTAGCCTATGCTCTTCAGAAAAGCCACGTGGATCTACACTATTCAGGAGACTTGGCGTTTAGTTTGCATTTCAGAGTGGCTTGGGCTGCCGCAAGAGTAACCCCCCCAGGCAACTGCGTTACAGAGTACATTTGATACTCCATTGAACTACTATATAGGAGCAATCTACCAAACTTGTTCTTTGATGGTCTGGACCGTAAGTAATCTTTCAGATACATAGTCAGATAGGAAGAGGAAGTGCTACCACAGGCCTACTGACACCTCTGATTCCATTATGGAAGCGATAACCAAATGGGAAAACGATGTTCTACAGCTGATCAGTGATCATTTCAGGGAACTGGAATGGAAGCTGGATTCTATATTGTCCATCGTCTACGATTGTCCTCCAACAGCGGTCTTGTCACTGGAACAGATAGAAGCTACATGCAGAGATCTGGAGCTCACTGCAGAGGCCTGACATATATGCACTAACCCATCAGCAGCCCCCACGCATCAAGCTCCTTTGGAGATGTTGGAAGGGGATCCTGTAGTGGCTGTGACTACGGTGAGCCCTGAACACTGGGCCTTAAGAGATCGATGAGGAGAGGAAGGGAGAACGATACAGAGGCCCTTAGGAACCCTGGTCACAACAGTGACACATGATCTGACAGAGTCGGCTGGACAGGCCGCTGGAAAGCGCCCCCGGGGCGAGATCGGCCAGCTTCTCAAGAAGTTAAAACCAGCTATTGCGGATCTGAAGTTTACCAGCTATAAAGCGGTGCCCCGCAATTCGCAACAAGGGAAGCCCAATACTGTCCTACTATATGCACAGCCGCGTTTGAAAAGAGAACTTAACAAATCGGACGTTTTGTATTACTTACCAGTTGGACATGGTGCTATTTTGGAGAGTAATGACGGCCCAATTGGGCATAATTATGACACCGATCAGGACTGGTTGCAATATTCTGACTATGGCCTCTGCGCCCAGGGAATTAGGTAGATTCAGCTTCCCAGCACTGTACCTAGTGGAGTTAAATAACTGATCCTAGTGCTTGATCCTATGTTTTACTGTTAAGTATGAATGTTCATTTATCTATAGTACTGTTTCTGTTAATAATAGCTTAATAGCTGTTTATTATGTCTAAGTTCTAATTGTTTTTATTGTCTGTATAAATTCTGCTTCATATGTGTATAGTTTTCATAAGTCTACAGCTCTGATGAGTTGTATAACTCCTTCAATGATAGCATCATGCTTATACTAAATGCACTCTATCTTATTGTAATTTTATTTATACACCACTGAGTTCTAGGGAAAAGAGGGGGTCTAAATGTCATGATCCTTTTAATATTAGGAGTGCCTAACCTGACTTAGAGGTAGTTTAACCAAAATGCATAATTATTTTGTGACTGTCTGTATTTCTTGGATGGAAAATTGCCCTAGATGATAAGTCTAGTCAGTGGGGTAGTGTTGAGTTTAACTGTTTCAGGTAATCTCCAGTTGGCCGCTAATGTATCTTGTTGGATTACTATATTCATGAAACAGCTTACTTTCAGTGCTGTGAGACTAACTGATGTCTAGCAATATAGCTGACCTAATATTTCAACCACACTCAGGCCCTATACTTTTAGCTTTTCATAATGCACTTCAACGAGAACAGGGATTTGTGTTATAGCATTAGAATGGCTATACAGCCTCTTATTAGCGATACATTAGGTGATGCATTCCATATTTAATCTGTATATTGGGTCCAGGTTCTCCAGATGCTCTCCAAATAAGATATCTGCTCTTACTTTCACATATAATTCTGTCACTTCCCTAAACTCTCCCTACTATTGGCTGATGTATATTCCTGATGGTCCAAGAGAGGCCAATGTTTATAATTTTGGGAGTTAAAATTCTATATTTATCAAAATCTAGGAAGGTGATACTTATTTTCTCACATAAAGACAAATTTAGGTTGATTCCTGTTATATTTCATTGCCAACATGTGCTATATTACATGCCTTTTGAACATGCATTTTATGATGATATATAGCATAATGACTTTTTTTTTTGGCTACCATATGCTTTATGGTGGCGGTATTTATGATGTGCTTGTACTGTATTTATTTTTCAACCTTAATAAAAATTATAAAAAAAAATTAAAAATAATAATTCTGAAAAATGTCAAAAATATAGAGAAAATTGTTCAAAAATATTGCAAACGTGATGACATCTAACAAGTACATTGCAGGTTATGTTTTAGCAATTGACCAATATAAATTAGATACAAGAATATTAACATTCAGCTAGATTACAAGTTTGGCGTTATGACTGAGTTTGGCGTTATGACTGAGTATATCTGTTCTTGATGTAGGGCTTGAGTAGTGAGATGTGGAAGACAGGGTGTATGTGCAGGGTTCTGGGCAAGGCCACTTTGTAGGCAACAGGAGACAGTATTTTAAAGACCTTGTAGGGGCCAATAAACCTAGGCCCTAATTTGTGACTGGTTGATGTAGACGGATAGTAATCCAGAATACAAAATACAACACCCAGGAGAACACTAAGTAACACCTATACTTGGGCAGAGAATGTAAGTGAAGCAAGTACTTACATAGCTGCCGATTCGCACCAAGAGTTTAAGGACCCGGCTTCAGAGAGGAGGAGACGTGCGGCAATGATGTCATTGTCGCATGCTCAGAGGAACCCCTGGATCCCTGGCAACCGCCAGAGCGTCCTAGGCAACAAGCAGAGAGGAAGTGTTCCGTCCCTGGCAACAGCCAGGGCGGCGAGACAATAATTCCATTAAAAATATCTTAATATTAACAAAAATGTAAAAAGTACATGCCAAGTTTCATATACAAAATTCATAGCAAAAGTAAAAAAAATCTAATTTTTAAAGTGTTTATTTGATTTTTTTTGCCTTTAACATAACCTTATAATTCAGTATGTTTGAGAGTAAAATAATGAGAATTAGTGATAATATATATTTTTTATCGGGCTATTTTATTTTTTTGGGCTAGATTACGAGTGGAGCACTATCATTTGCTCACAACCACTATCGAATTTTCAAGGTCGTTTGCGCATAAATTCCTGCCCGTTTTACAATCTCGATTTATGCTAGAATGACTTTAGAGCTTTGGTTAACTGTTACGCGAGTCAAAAAGGTGTCAAAAATACATTTAACAGTACAGTTACAATCATAATAACACTATCTAATACAAATATTTAGAAATTGCAAATAAAAAAATTATAAGGGCTCAAGATATGAGGTCTCAGGTGTTTGATATAAAGGACTTTAACATAGCTATACATCCATAATACAATGTCTAAATATGTATATGTGTATATATATAATATATATATATATATATACAGTAAGTATGTTTATATGTGTGTACATGTTTATGTATTTATATGTGTATATATGTATTTACAGACATTTATACAAATATAAACACATAAATAAATACGTACACACATGTATACACTATAATATATATATAATATATTTATATTTATATATATGCATTTGAGCCTTTGCAGTCGTGTAAATAAAAATATGAAAAATCATATTTATGCAATACTCATATTTAATAAAGTGTTATACTGTGTATTTAATGTAAATATTTCACATTCCAAATATTTACACGTAGCAGAATATGTCTTATGTATTTATAATAGATATTCCTATATATTTTTTACTGTATATAATCTACCACCTATATATAATCATGTGAGTGTGTGTATGTGTATATATATATATATATATATATATATATATATTTGTGCAAAAATCCATCAGATATATATTTAAATATATCTTTAAGAATAAATAGAACATATTATGCTATGTGCACGTGCAGAACATTGGATTATAAAAATATGCCATATTATCTTCTTATGTTGTATTTTTAAATAACCATGACTTGTAGGTGTTAGTTTTTTTTCAACTTTCTTGGCTCTATTAATGTCTATGGGGGAATGTGATTTTGCGTTTGCGACTTCTCAATCTGTATTTGTTAGCGTGACTTTGCAAACGAAAGAGCGCAAACTTTTTACTTTCAACTCATAAGACGAGTGCAAATCTCTGAGAGCAAAAAAATTACTTCTATCAGTTTTAATGCTTGAACGTGATCGCAAACTACCGCTCTACTTGTAATCTAGCCCATTGTCGCTTAAAAAAGGCAAATTATTCCATTGGTACATAACATTTTGAACTTATCGGTAGATATAATTGTGATGTTACACACATTCTCATTTACCATTCTTCAAAATAACAAACAATAATAAATAGATTTTTCTGACTCTATCATTAGTAAATAGCCTATTGAAGTGACATATCCACAGGAAAGATATTTTGAGTTGGGTGAACTATGTGAAATCTGAAGCTACTCTCATTAAATATCAAAAGCTTGATACATATATTTCTTCAAAATGTGCACAACTTTATATAATAATAATAAAAATACATTCTGTACTCTTATCACAAGGCTATGGGGTAGATTTATGAACTGTCAGACAGACCGGATCATGTCAATCGACATCGCTAATTGACAACAGGGGTGTGTCAATATCCAAACGTATTTGACTTGGGCTGATTGCTGTCCGCCACCTCAGAGGTGCGCTGGTGAGTTAAGGAGCAGTGGTCTTAGACCGCTGCTCCTTAACTTTTGTTTCCGGCGAGCCTGAAGGCTTGTGCGGAAACAACTGTATTCGCAGCTTAATAAATCGGCTCCTTTAAGTTCATGTAAAATTTAAAGATGAGTACACATTTCAGCCGCTAACTTGTGCCACTAACACCTCACCAAATTGTGAAGAGCTTAGTATGTTTGGTCTTCATAAACATATTCTCTTGCATCAAAACTACAGTACTTTATATTTAGCAATCTTAAAAATGACAGACATTTTTGGTAAAGTCCTGTTTATGCACCTTACTGTAGTAGTCCTGCATCATTTCAGCAGTGAGGAATCACTGAGCAGTCATTTTCAAACAAGAGCTTGATATTCTCTAATCTCTTTTTCCCTACCCTCTTGTGGCTCTACTGGGATGGCAGAGATTAGACTAGACCAGGGGCAGTGCATATTCTGATTTCTTTTTTACTCATTAAGCTAGAAAACAATTTGTAAGGCTTCTATTTATCAAGATATAAATACAAAAGCAAGTACTTTCTTAATGTCAAGTGTAAGCTACTTAAAGGGACATAAAATCCAAAGTTTTTCTGTTTTAAATAACTTTCCAATTTATTTCTATATCAAATTTGTTAATTCCTCTTGGCATCCTTTGTCAAGAGACCAGCAATGCACTACTGGGAGCTAGCTGCACACATTTGGTGAGCCAATAAAAACAAGGATACATGTGCAGCCACCAATCAGCTATCTCCCAGTAGTGCATTGTTGCTACTGAACCTACCTAGTATGTTTTTCAACACAGAATACCAAGAGAAAGAAGCAAATTAGATAATAAAATTAAAATGGAAAGTTATTTTAAATTGCATGTTCTATCTGAATCTTGTTTTCATACCCTTTTAAGGGACTGACATGATTGGGAACACGCTTGATGCAAAATGAAGAGAATAATAGATGGAATCACAGATGAATACTATCTATAATGACAGACCCTCACCGAGGCTATAGCTGACATGCAGTCCTAGCAAAAATGTTACTAATATTAACATGGTTCAGACAACAAGAATATAAACTAGGGAAGTGATGGGAGCAGATAACAGCATTGGAAAACCGCTGTTTTTAAACAAATACATTATTCAATATAAAGTTGATTCTGTGACTTAACATTGTTTACCTAATGTTTTGTAGATTTGCACAGGACTGTTTAATGAAGAACGTTTCCTACCCCTTGATCCAACACAAGATCTGAATTTCCACCTGAATTAATTGCTAAGAATACAAAAAAAGGGCTACTATATTGTTTTGCTTTTGTTCTATATGCTACTATTGTGTGAATTATAGCTTAATAGGGACAGTCTACTACAAAATTGTTATTGTTTAAAAAGATAGATTTACACCTTTACTACCCATTCCCCAGCTTTACACAACCAACATTGCTATATTAATATACGTTAAAAACGCTAAACCTATAAATGTCTGCTTGTTTCTAAGCCCCTGCAGGCCACGGTTATCTCAGAGCATTTTTATAGTTTTTCCCTGTCAGACAGTACCAGGTCATGACATAGATAACATTGTACTCACTCCTTTGGAATTATTCATGAGTCAGCACTAATTGGCAAAAATGCTAAGGGGCAGTCTGCCGAGGCTTTGATAAGGTCATCACAGAGGTAAAAAGTGTGTTAATATAATAGTGTTGGCTATGCAAAACTGGGGAATGGGTAATAAAGGGATAATCTATCTTTTTAAACAATACAAATTTTGGAGTGATGGTAAATAATAGCTTTCAAATGTACTAGTGGAACCTTCATAATATAAACATGTGAACTGCTATGTTATATTTTAATATTTTGACATATTTCTAAATATATCTTTTTAAATGTTACAGAAGTGTTGATGTATTTTCTATACATAAATAGGTATATATATACAGTATATGTATTTTACATGAACAGTATCAGATACATAAAGAAATATATATTTAATAATAAAATGTACATTAGTTTTGTGTAGAACATAGGAATGTGTGTGTGTGAATACATGTGTATACACATTGTGACGGATACACCGGCTACCCCCAACTGAGTAGCTCCGCCCAAACGGGTCCTGCTTCTCCCTGCCGAACTGCAGCTATGTAGCTGGCAAGTGACCATAGCCTGTAGCCACCCCTGATGCCAGACAGCACCAGTACTCAGGATCCCACCCTGTGGCAGACTCCGGCTACCCAGACTAGGTAGCTCTGCCAGAGGGTCCTTCCTCTGCCTGGAACAGGCTGCTATGTAGCCCAGGAAAGTGATTTTAGCTGGAGCCCACCCAAATAACTAGACATATTAGCATTTAGGTGAAACAGGAACTGACTTTATTGTAAAACATACACTCCTTTTATACACACAACTCATCTTGATAAGAACCTGGACAATCCCACAATTTTCCCGCCATTCCCGCCCCTCCAGACCGACCGGCACCTTCATAGAAGCCACAGTGCCACAGAATCCCAGTACTTAACACGTTTAGAACAAAAACAAGCAAACAAAAAGCTTCCAGAGATTGTGGTTGCTCTGAGGAGCCCAAAACCACTGAGAAACAACATGGAGGTGAGGATGTAGGGGGGTATGGGTTTAACCCTTGCAACCGGTATCTGTGACAACTCCCCCTTTCCAGTCCGGCAGACCCGGCTAGATCCTTAACGGGTCAGCCTGGGGCTGTCCAACGATGGCCCTCCACTTCTCGGATGATGGAGAAGATTTTCCCATCTCCCTGCACTTGAGGGCACCCTGGGGGTTTTCTGCTGGCATTTATCCCCTGCGCCCTGGGCAGCAGGGATAGTCACCGATGCACAAGTACTAAACAAGTTTGCCAAGGCTGGCTTCCAAACAATTGGCTCTCCACAAGTTCCAGTGTCTTTAAGTTCCATGGCCATACTGCCTCCCTCTGTGACACTCTGTTGAGTACCGGCTGACCCACCCACAAACAAAGCCAGTGCCGGTTTCCCAGCTGTATCCCAATCCTAGACTGTAGGTTGAGGTTGCACCTTGGTGTGGCAGGCAAGACTCAGGTGCCCAAATAGGTGGCACCAAATGCAGGGGCAGGTATCCAACAAAGCCATTGCGGTTTCCATGGCCTGTAGGTTGGAGTTGCTCCTTGGTGGGGCAGGCAAAACTCCGGGTGCCCAAACTTGTGGCACCAACAGCATGAGCGGGTACCCCTGGACTGCCCCCTGTGAGAAATACTCCGGGACAAGAAAAGGGTAAGAGGACCCTGCCAAGCTACTGAGTGGAGAGACCGTCTGTCTCTTCTCCCGAGAAGGAGCTCTACCGCTTGGGGAGGGAGGTCTGCTATCTCCGCTCCATGGGAAATGCTCTTCTGCTGGGGAGGGAGACCAGCTGTCTCTGCTCCCGGGAAGGGGTTCTGCTGCTGGGGAGAGTTATCGACATCCGTCTCTCCCTGCAAGGAGTTCTGCTTACGGGGAGGGAGGACGACTATCTCCGCTCCCAGGGGATGGCTCTGCCTCTGGGGAGAGAGACTGACTGTCTCCTCTCCCGGCTCCTTGCTCAGCCGCATGGGGAGAGAGACCTACTGTCTCCTCCTCCCCCCAGGAAGGGGTTCTGCTTACAGAGAGGGAGGATGACTACCTCTGCTCCCAGGGGATGGCTCTGCTGCTGGGGAGAGAGACCGACTGTCTCTCTCTGGGAAGGGGGTTTCTACTGCTGGGGAGAGTTATCGGCATCCGTTTCTCCCTGGTTTACCAGAGCTGCTGCAAGGGCTGGGCAGAGGGCCGGTGGCTCTCTACCCTGTTGCCAGCGCTTCTGCTAGGGTGGCCCCCCAGGTCTCAAGACCATAAGCTCGGAGCCCGGCTGCTGATCGGGATCCAGCAGCCCTGGTTCCCTTTTTCTTTGTTGCCACTCCCCCACAGTCGAGTTCCATGAATCCCAGAGGGCTGCACCCCAGATCTGTATACCCCTGGCATGCTGCTTAACGAGATCTAGCAGCCTCTTGTATTCCTTGACCAGTGCCTCTTCCTGATCAATTATAAAATCCAGATTGTCTAGTAGCCAGGATTCCCTTCAAGAGATCCCAGCCAGTTCCTCTTGAGTCCAGAGATATCCTCCAGACCATGGTCCATCTCACTCCAAACTGTGGGTCCTCTGTCCTTTTTGTAAATAGCAATCCAGGGCTGCCAAAGCCCCTCTGTGGGGGAGCCATCCTCCAGCCTTCGCTGTGCTTGAATAGCGAGCCATTGGAGGGCCCGATAGCTGTCCTCCACCCACATCTCTTGCTGGACCAGTCTATGTAGAACAGATAGCCATTCCTTTTTTGGCTGTTTTCACAGGAAAGGCACTCTCACGGTCCGCCAAACCTGGAACCTCGTCTCATATGTGGGGAGGACTTTTCCATTGTCCCGCTCCTGTTGAAGAGCCTCCCACCAGAGGTCCGGCGGATCAGGTCCCTCTGTTCCAGCAGTCCTGTTGGTAAATAGGACTGTCCAGCTGGGCCAGCACCTCTGTATTCTCCTTAGAAATTCGACTTCCATTAGTTACCGGCTACTGTGGCCTTTCTCCTCTGTCAGCAGGAATCACGTGGAAGAAGCAGATCCCACCACTGCCAGCCAATGTGGCGTATACCCCGGCTACCCTGACTGGGTAGCTCCGCCAAAAGGGTCCTGCTTCCTCCCTGCCAACTCCAGCTATGTAGCTGGCAAGTGACCACAGCTTGTAGACACCCCTGATGCCCGACAGCACCAGTACTCAGGGTCCCACCCTGTGGCAGACTCCGGCTACCCAGACTAGGTAGCTCTGCCAGAGGGTCCTTCCTCTGCCTGGAAACAGGCTGCTATGTAGCCCAGGAAAGTGATTTTAGTTGGAGCCCACCCAAATAACTAGACATACTAGCATTCAGGTGAAACAGGAACTGACTTTATTGTAAATCATACACTCCTTTTATACACACAACTCATCTTGATAAGAACCTGGACAATCCCACAATTTTACCACCATTCCCACCCCTCCAGACCGACCGGCACCTCCATAGAAGCCACAGTCCCACAGAATCCCAGTACTTAACACATTTAGAAAAAAATAACAAGCAAACAAAAAGCTTCCAGAGATTGTGGTTGCTCTGAGGAGCCCAAAACCACTGAGAAACAACGGGGGGTGAGGCTGTAGGGGGGGTAGGGGTTTAACCCTTGCAGCCCGGTATCCGTGACAACTCCCCCCTTCCAGTTCGGCAGACCCAGCTAGATCCTTAACGGGTCAGCCTGGGGCTGTCCGACAGTGGCCCTCCACTTCTCGGATGATGGAGAAGGTTATCCATCTCCCCTGCGCTTGAGGCACCCTGGGGGTTTTCTGCTGGCATTTATCCCCTGCGCCCTGGGCGCAGGGATAGTCACCCGATGCAAAGTACCAAACAAGTTTCCCAAGGCCAGCTCCCAAACAATTGCTCTCCCACAAGTTCCAGTGTCTTTAAGTTCCCATGGCCATACTGCCCTCCCTCTGTGACACTCTGTTGAGTACTGGCTGACCCACCCACAACAAAGCCACTGCCGGTTTCCTGGCTGTATCTCAACCCCAAACTGTAGGTTGAGGTTGCACCTTGGTGGGGCAGGCAAGACTCAGGTGCCCAAACAGGTGACACCAATGCAGGGGCGAGTATCCAACAAAGCCATTGGCGGTTTCCTGGCTGTAGGTTGAAGTGCTCCTTGGTGGGGCAGGCAAAACTCGGGTGCCCAAACTTGTGAACCAACTGCATGAGCGGGTACCCCCCCTGGCCTGTCCCCTGTGAGAAATACGCGACAGGACAAGAAAAGGGTAGAGACCCTGCCAAGCTACTGAGGGGAGAGACCGTCTGTCTCTTCTCCCGAGAAGGAGATCTACCGCTGGGGAGGGAGGTCTGCTACCTCCACTTCATGGGAAACTGCTCTGCCGCTGGGGAGGGAGACCGGCTGTCTCTGCTCCCGTGAAGGGGTTCTGCTGCTGGGGATAGTTATCGACACCCATCTCTCCCTGCAAGGAGTTCTGCTTATGGGGAGGGAGGACGACTACCTCCGCTCCCAGGGGATGGCTCTGCCTCTGTCTCCTCTCCAGCTCCTGGCTCAGCTGCTGGGAAGAGAGACCGACTGTCTGCTTCTCCCAGGAAGGGTTTCTGCTTACGGGGAGGGAGGACGACTACCTCTGCTCCCAGGTTATGGCTCTGCTGCTGGGGAAGAGAGACTGACTGTCTCCTCTTCCGGCTCCTGGCTCTGCCGCTGGGGAGAGAGACCAACTGTCTACTCTCCCAGGAAGGGGTTCTACTGCTGGGGAGAGTTATCGACATCTGTTTCTCCCTGGTTTACCAGAGCTGCTGCAAAGGCGCAGAGGCCGGTGGCTCTCTACCATGTTGCCAGCGCTTCTGCTGGGGTGGCCCCCAGGTCCAAGACCATAAGCTCGGAGCCAGACTGCTGATCGGTATCCAGCAGCCCTGGTTCCCTTTTTCTTTATTGCCACTCCCCCACGGTCGAGCTCCATGAATCCAGAGGGCCTGCACCCCAGATCTGTATACCCCTGGCACGCTGCTTAACGAGATCTAGCAGCCTCTTGTATTCCTTGACCAGTGCCTCTTCTAAATCAATTATTAAAATCCAGATCATCTAGTAGCCAGGATTCCTCCAAGAGATCCAGCAGTTCCTCTTGGAGCCCAGAGATATCATCCAGACCCTGTTCCGTCTCACTCCCAAACTGTGGGTCCTCTGTCCTTTTTGTAAATAGCAATCCAGGGCTGCCAAAGCTCTCTGTGGGGGAGCCATCCTCCAGCCATCGCTGCGCTTGCATAGCGAGCAATTGAAGGGCCGTCCTCCACCCACATCTCTTGCTTGACCAGTCTATGTAGAACAGATAGCCATTCCTTTTTTGGCTGTTTTCCCAGGAAAGGCACTCTCACGGTCCGCCGAACCTGGAACCTCGTCTCATTGTGGGGAGGACCTTTCCATTGTCCCGCTCCTGTTGAAGAGCCTCCCACCAGAGGTCCCGGTGGATCAGGTCCCTCTGTTCCAGCACGTCCTGTTGGTAAATAGGACCGTCCAGCTGGGCCAGCACCTCCTGTATTCTCCTTAGAAATTCGACTTCCATAGTTACCGGCTACTGTGGCCCTTCTCCTCTGTCAGCAGGAATCACGTGGAAGAAGCAGATCCCACCGCTGCCTGCCAATGTGACGTATACACCGGCTACCCCGACTGGGTAGCTCCGACAAACAGGTCCTGCTTCCTCCCTGCCGACTGCAACTATGTAGCTGGCAAGTGACCACAGCCTGTAGACACCCCTGAAGCTCCCCTCCGATAATTCCCCAGCTCTTGCCCTCCCTAGGGGCTGCCAATCCACAAAAGAGCGGAGCTCTGGGGCAAAGGACTGCTGGAGTGACCAGGGGTAAAGTTAGCGGGTGTCCTGCTGTCCTGTGGCCGACCGGAAGTTCCAGGAGCCCGGCCAGCCTAGGAGAGTTTTCCCGGTCATAGACCAGCTCTTCTCTTAACACCTTTAGAACAAAAAAACAAGCAAACAAAAAGCTTCCAGAGATTGTGGTTGCTCTGAGGAGCCCAAAACCACTGAGAAACAACAGGGGTGAGGATGTAGGGGGGTATGGGTTTAACCCTTGCAACCGGTATCTGTGACAACTCCCCCTTTCCAGTCCGGCAGACCCGGCTAGATCCTTAACGGGTCAGCCTGGGGCTGTCCAATGATGGCCCTCCACTTCTCGGATGATGGAGAAGGTTTTCCCATCTCCCCTGCACTTGAGGCACCCTGGGGGTTTTCTGCTGGCATTTATCCCCTGCGCCCTGGGCGCAGGGATAGTCACCCGATGCAAAGTACTAAACAAGTTTGCCAAGGCTGGCTTTCCAAACAATTGCTCTCCCCACAAGTTCCAGTGTCTTTAAGTTCCATGGCCATACTGCCTCCCTCTGTGACACTCTGTTGAGTACCGGCTGACCCACCCACAAACAAAGCAGAGTGCCGGTTTCCCAGCTGTATCCCCAATCCTAGACTGTAGGTTGAGGTTGCACCTTGGTGTGGCAGGCAAGACTCAGGTGCCCAAATAGGTGGCACCAAATGCAGGGGCAGGTATCCAACAAAGCCATTGCCGGTTTCCTGGCTGTAGGTTGGAGTTGCTCCTTGGTGGGGCAGGCAAAACTCGGGTGCCCAAACTTGTGGCACCAACAGCACGAGCGGGTACCCCCTGGACTGCCCCCTGTGAGAAATACTCCGGGACAAGAAAAGGGTAGAGACCCTGCCAAGCTACTGAGTGGAGAGACCGTCTGTCTCTTCTCCCGAGAAGGAGCTCTACCGCTGGGGAGGGAGGTCTGCTATCTCCGCTCCATGGGAAACTGCTCTTCTGCTGGGGAGGGAGACCAGCTGTCTCTGCTCCTGGGAAGGGGTTCTGCTGCTGGGGAGAGTTATCGACATCCGTCTCTCCCTGCAAGGAGTTCTGCTTACGGGAGGGAGGACGACTATCTCCGCTCCCAGGGGATGGCTCTGCCTCTGGGGAGAGAGACTGACTGTCTCCTCTCCCGGCTCCTTGCTCAGCCGCTGGGGAGAGAGACCTACTGTCTCCTCTCCCAGGAAGGGGTTCTGCTTACAGAGAGGGAGGATGACTACCTCTGCTCCCAGGGGATGGCTCTGCTGCTGGGGAGAGAGACCGACTGTCTCCTCTCCTGGGAAGGGGTTCTACTGCTGGGGAGAGTTATCGGCATCCGTTTCTCCCTGGTTTACCAGAGCTGCTGCAAGGGCTGGGCAGAGGCCGGTGGCTCTCTACCCTGTTGCCAGCGCTTCTGCTAGGGTGGCCCCCAGGTCCAAGACCATAAGCTTGGAGCCAGGCTGCTGATCGGGATCCAGCAGCCCTGGTTCCCTTTTTCTTTGTTGCCACTCCCCCACAGTCGAGTTCCATGAATCCCAGAGGGCTGCACCCCAGATCTGTATACCCCTGGCATGCTGCTTAACGAGATCTAGCAGCCTCTTGTATTCCTTGACCAGTGCCTCTTCCTGATCAATTATAAAATCCAGATTGTCTAGTAGCCAGGATTCCTTCAAGAGATCCAGCAGTTCCTCTTGGAGTCCAGAGATATCCTCCAGACCCTGGTCCATCTCACTCCCAAACTGTGGGTCCTCTGTCCTTTTTGTAAATAGCAATCCAGGGCTGCCAAAGCCCTCTGTGGGGGAGCCATCCTCCAGCCTTCGCTGTGCTTGAATAGCGAGCCATTGGAGGGCCCGATAGCTGTCCTCCACCCACATCTCTTGCTGGACCAGTCTATGTAGAACAGATAGCCATTCCTTTTTTGGCTGTTTTCACAGGAAAGGCACTCTCACGGTCCGCCAAACCTGGAACCTCGTCTCATATGTGGGGAGGACTTTTCCATTGTCCCGCTCCTGTTGAAGAGCCTCCCACCAGAGGTCCCGGCGGATCAGGTCCCTCTGTTCCAGCACGTCCTGTTGGTAAATAGGACTGTCCAGCTGGGCCAGCACCTCCTGTATTCTCCTTAGAAATTCGACTTCCATAGTTACCGGCTACTGTGGCCTTTCTCCTCTGTCAGCAGGAATCACGTGGAAGAAGCAGATCCCACCACTGCCAGCCAATGTGGCGTATACCCCGGCTACCCTGACTGGGTAGCTCCGCCAAAAGGGTCCTGCTTCCTCCCTGCCGACTGCAGCTATGTAGCTGGCAAGTGACCACAGCTTGTAGACACCCCTGATGCCCGACAGCACCAGTACTCAGGGTCCCACCCTGTGGCAGACTCCGGCTACCCAGACTAGGTAGCTCTGCCAGAGGGTCCTTCCTCTGCCTGGAACAGGCTGCTATGTAGCCCAGGAAAGTGATTTTAGTTGGAGCCCACCCAAATAACTAGACATACTAGCATTCAGGTGAAACAGGAACTGACTTTATTGTAAATCATACACTCCTTTTATACACACAACTCATCTTGATAAGAACCTGGACAATCCCACAATTTTACCACCATTCCCACCCCTCCAGACCGACCGGCACCTCCATAGAAGCCACAGTCCCACAGAATCCCAGTACTTAACACATTTAGAAAAAAATAACAAGCAAACAAAAAGCTTCCAGAGATTGTAGTTGCTCTGAGGAGCCCAAAACCACTGAGAAACAACGGGGGTGAGGCTGTGGGGGGGGGGGGTAGGGGTTTAACCCTTGCAGCCCGGTATCCGTGACAACTCCCCCCCTTCCAGTTCGGCAGACCCAGCTAGATCCTTAACGGGTCAGCCTGGGGCTGTCCGACAGTGGCCCTCCACTTCTCGGATGATGGAGAAGGTTATCCCATCTCCCCTGCGCTTGAGGCACCCTGGGGGTTTTCTGCTGGCATTTATCCCCTGCGCCCTGGGCGCAGGGATAGTCACCCGATGCAAAGTACCAAACAAGTTTCCCAAGGCCAGCTCCCAAACAATTGCTCTCCCACAAGTTCCAGTGTCTTTAAGTTCCATGGCCATACTGCCTCCCTCTGTGACACTCTGTTGAGTACTGGCTGACCCACCCACAAACAAAGCCACTGCCGGTTTCCTGGCTGTATCTCAACCCCAAACTGTAGGTTGAGGTTGCACCTTGGTGGGGCAGGCAAGACTCAGGTGCCCAAACAGGTGACACCAAATGCAGGGGCGAGTATCCAACAAAGCCATTGGCGGTTTCCTGGCTGTAGGTTGAAGTTGCTCCTTGGTGGGGCAGGCAAAACTCGGGTGCCCAAACTTGTGGCACCAACTGCATGAGCGGGTACCCCCCTGGCCTGTCCCCTGTGAGAAATACGCGACAGGACAAGAAAAGGGTAGAGACCCTGCCAAGCTACTGAGGGGAGAGACCGTCTGTCTCTTCTCCCGAGAAGGAGATCTACCGCTGGGGAGGGAGGTCTGCTACCTCCACTTCATGGGAAACTGCTCTGCCGCTGGGGAGGGAGACCGGCTGTCTCTGCTCCCGGGAAGGGGTTCTGCTGCTGGGGATAGTTATCGACACCCATCTCTCCCTGCAAGGAGTTCTGCTTATGGGGAGGGAGGACGACTACCTCCGCTCCCAGGGGATGGCTCTGCCTCTGTCTCCTCTCCAGCTCCTGGCTCAGCTGCTGGGAAGAGAGACCGACTGTCTGCTCTCCCAGGAAGGGTTTCTGCTTACGGGGAGGGAGGACGACTACCTCTGCTCCCAGGTTATGGCTCTGCTGCTGGGGAGAGAGACTGACTGTCTCCTCTTCCGGCTCCTGGCTCTGCCGCTGGGGAGAGAGACCAACTGTCTACTCTCCCAGGAAGGGGTTCTACTGCTGGGGAGAGTTATCAACATCTGTTTCTCCCTGGTTTACCACAGCTGCTGCAAAGACGCAGAGGCCGGTGGCTCTCTACCATGTTGCCAGCGCTTCTGCTAGGGTGGCCCCCAGGTCCAAGACCATAAGCTCGGAGCCAGACTGCTGATCGGTATCCAGCAGCCCTGGTTCCCTTTTTCTTTATTGCCACTCCCCCACGGTCGAGCTCCATGAATCCCAGAGGGCTGCACCCCAGATCTGTATACCCCTGGCACGCTGCTTAACGAGATCTAGCAGCCTCTTGTATTCCTTGACCAGTGCCTCTTCCTAATCAATTATAAAATCCAGATCATCTAGTAGCCAGGATTCCTCCAAGAGATCCAGCAGTTCCTCTTGGAGCCCAGAGATATCATCCAGACCCTGTTCCGTCTCACTCCCAAACTGTGGGTCCTCTGTCCTTTTTGTAAATAGCAATCCAGGGCTGCCAAAGCTCTCTGTGGGGGAGCCATCCTCCAGCCATCGCTGCGCTTGCATAGCGAGCAATTGAAGGGCCGTCCTCCACCCACATCTCTTGCTTGACCAGTCTATGTAGAACAGATAGCCATTCCTTTTTTGGCTGTTTTCCCAGGAAAGGCACTCTCACGGTCCGCCGAACCTGGAACCTCGTCTCATTTGTGGGGAGGACCTTTCCATTGTCCCGCTCCTGTTGAAGAGCCTCCCACCAGAGGTCCCGGTGGATCAGGTCCCTCTGTTCCAGCACGTCCTGTTGGTAAATAGGACCGTCCAGCTGGGCCAGCACCTCCTGTATTCTCCTTAGAAATTCGACTTCCATAGTTACCGGCTACTGTGGCCCTTCTCCTCTGTCAGCAGGAATCACGTGGAAGAAGCAGATCCCACCGCTGCCTGCCAATGTGACGTATACACCGGCTACCCCGACTGGGTAGCTCCGACAAACAGGTCCTGCTTCCTCCCTGCCGACTGCAACTATGTAGCTGGCAAGTGACCACAGCCTGTAGACACCCCTGAAGCTCCCCTCCGATAATTCCCCAGCTCTTGCCCTCCCTAGGGGCTGCCAATCCACAAAAGAGCGGAGCTCTGGGGCAAAGGACTGCTGGAGTGACCAGGGGTAAAGTTAGCGGGTGTCCTGCTGTCCTGTGGCCGACCGGAAGTTCCAGGAGCCCGGCCAGCCTAGGAGAGTTTTCCCGGTCATAGACCAGCTCTTCTCTTAACACGTTTAGAACAAAAAAACAAGCAAACAAAAAGCTTCCAGAGATTGTGGTTGCTCTGAGGAGCCCAAAACCACTGAGAAACAACAGGGGTGAAGCTGTAGGGGGGTAGGAGTTTAACCCTTGCAGCCCAGTATCCGTGACACACATACATAAAGAAATATATGTATGTGTAAGATATATGGACCTTGGCTGCAGTGCGTTACAATTCGTAGACAATTCTGTAGATACGGGGAAGGCAACGTATGCTGTTATATTCCAGTGTTGAAATGCTTACACAATTTAGAATTGCCCACCAAGGGCTAGATTACAAACAGCACGCAAAATAACTGTTTCACTTGTGCGATAACTGCGCTAAAAGTAAAAAAATTAACGCAGCCGGTTTAATAAGCATAATACAAGTTGAGGGGAAAAAGTTAGCATGAGAACAAAAGTTTGATGCTCGCTAACTTTAGGACTTTGGATAACGTGACCACGCTACCTTATTCTCCCCATTGACTTCTATGGGATGCGCTTTAAAGAAAATCCTCGCAAGACCAACTGCGCTAAACCCGAAGTAAGTTACAAATTCTTTACATTTTAGAGTTCTTCACATAGAAGAAAATGTTCTTTTTAGTTTTAAATATATATTTCTATATATATGTATTTTAAAAAATAAAGCAAATGTTTTTGTTCTATGTGAAGAACATTTGAATTTCAAGTATTTCTATTAAAGACACAGAATTGAATTAAAATGATATTGCATGTTTCAAGGTTTTTGACTGTGAACGGCTCAAAAGTGTATGTGTAAATAAGTGTATTTATATCTTATACATGTATGTATGTGTGAACATACATAGTTACACATGTAAACACATAAATATACACATGTATTTACACACACACATATATATATATATATATTAATTAGATATTTTTATTAAAAAGTGTATATCTTGGTGTAATACTTTATTTTAATGTGTTTTGGATGTTTTCTTGTGCAATTTTTTTTAACACTTGCAGTTTACTTTAAGTCTAATTTCAAGCTAAATATTCTATCTCAATTTCGGCTTTCACTTGAGTGCAAGCTATAACTTTCATATTGTATTACCAGCGTAAATTAGCGTAGCCACAATATCCTTTGAAAGTAATGGTTGCGCTTGAGCGAAGTTGGCTGCGCTAATCCTTCTCTGGTTAACGCGCTTTACCATGGACTTGTAATATCAAAATTGTGCACTAATGGTAGAGTGGTCAAGCAAAACTGGTTATCGCACACAAGTTATCATTTGCGCATCACTTGTAATATGGCCATCAGTGCTTTAAAGCAATTTTGTCTAAAACATTTGTAACATATTCTGCACATTATTGTTCCTGATTTTATTATTAAAGTAATATGTTTTAATAAAATATATTGATGCTTAACTAAAATGTTTTGTACATGCTATTATAGTAGTTTATTTTTCTTTCATTGCAGTTGATGGAAGGTGACCATATAAAGGAGCTTATATTTCAAGGAGAGCGTATGAAATGGATAACACCTTCCAACTTCCAGGAATTACTGCAGTTGAAAGCTAAATATCCCAAGGCCCCACTTGTAGTAGGAAACACTACAGTAGGTAGGTATGAAAAGAACTGAAAATAGCACAAAACACCAGTTCTGAGAAGCACTGATCTAAGCTACCAGGAAGTTCTATAGCATCAGCAAAAGTTTCCATCTCACAACCAGTTGCACAATAAATTGATACGCTTTTGCGGCAAAAAAAAATCAAGTTTACTAGATACAACATATTGATCAAGAAAAAATGACTGTTAATGAAGGTGATTTATTAGCGACAATAGATGTCATTAGCGTTCATACGATTATTTCTCGTACACAAAGGGGTCAAATTATCAAACTCTATATGCTCCATAACTTGTCCGCCTGCTCTGAGGCGGCGGACAGAAATCAACCCGATCGAATTCGATCGGGTTGATTGACACCCCTTGTTAGCGGCTGATTGACCGCAAATCTGCAGGGGGCGGCATTGCACCAGCACTTCACAAGAACTGCTGGTTCAATGATAAATCATCATCGAAGTGCAGCGGACATGATACGCTACATTGTATCATATCCGCTCGCACATTAATAAATATACCCCAAGGACTTGAAGCTACCGGCTACTTTGTGTATTCTTTTCATATACTGGTTCACTAATTGAGTTGACACTTGAACTAGTCTGATTATGTCTCACCATACCTATTCTAGTACAACTTTTACCTATATTTGTTAGGGACAGTCATGGATTTAAATATGGTGCCTGTGTATTCCAAATAGTTTGAGGCACATTTTAAGGACGAATTTGTTTGGACTACAGTATACAAACCCATTACAGTGGTGATACATACATTTGGGTTGGGGAAGTACTCACTTCTAGATTATTTTAACTATTTTAACAACATCCCAGCAACTGTCAGGTTCAGAATAAACTACATCTCTGAGAATGTAACTTTTCTTGACTTAAAGGCACAGTCAAATTAAGCTTTAGTGATTCAGAAAGAGCATGTCATTTTAAACAACTTTACAATTTACTTCTGTGATCTAATTAGCTTCACTGTCCTGGTGTCCGTTGTTGAAAAGGATACCTAGGTAGGCTCAGAATCAGCAATGCCCTGCTGATTGGTGGCTGTACATATATGCCACTTGTCATTGTTTAGCCAGCTCCCAGTAGTACATCACTGCTCCTTTAACAAAGGATGAAGAAAAGTAGTTATAGCCTCCAAAATTATAAAAAACAACCTTCATGACTTCATATCAAGGTCCAATAAAAATTATTATATTCTTGGATCCTGATATGAAGTAATAAAGGTCCCTTTTTATAATTTTGGAGGCTGGAACCACTTTTCTTCTTTCTGCGTTTCGATGTGGCTAATCCAGGATTCCGAATCCGTGCCCTGAATAGTTAAGTGCTGTTTTCCACTATGGATTATATTACTTCAACAAAGGATACCAAGAGAATGGAAGTAAATTGAAAAGTTGTTTAAACTGTTTGCTCTCTCTGAATTATGAAAGAAAAAAATTGGATTTTATGTCAAAATGAAAAAAAAAAAAAGGAATTCTAACTTGAGGGTAATATTTGTCACCCCTGGCACTATTAAAGGCTATTTAAATAGGGTATATATATATATATATATATATATATATATATATATATATATATAAATATATATTTGAGCATTTGAGTTTGGCTTGAATATCCTTTTGTAATGTAGAGATACACTGTAGGGTTAATAATTTTATGAATTCACATGTTTGATTACTTTTATTGAGAAGAGCTAATGCTCCGGGAATCAGTGACCTCCTTTTTTTTTGTGCAAAATGTAAATTACAGATTATAGATTTTATCAGTAACCATAGGTTAATGGTTCATAACAAACCCTAAAGGCCAGATTACAAGTGGAGCTGTATAGTAACTACCGTATAATCTGTAGATTTCCTACATGAAATGTATCCATGCCTTATTCTTCCTTATTTTCATCAAAAAGAGTTGGCAACCCTAGATTTAAGTGTAATGCAAGAGAGCAAAAGAGAAACTTTTGAAGAAGGTATAATGTGTTTCTGTAAAACAAATTTTAATTTCAGTCATATTTATTCCCCTTTAATAAATGGAAATCATGGAGGCTGAGTAGTATATAAAAATGAGAATACAGTTGACAAATGATATACACTTAAATAGACATAAAACCTAAAAAAAATATTTCATGATTCAGATAGATCATGCAATTTTAAACAACTTCCCAAATTAATTATATTATCTAATTTGATTCATTCTTGTTGTATCCTTTGTTGAAAAGAATACCTAGGTAGGCTCAAGATCAACAATGCTTTACTGGGAGCCAACTACTGATTGGTGGCTGCACATATATGCCTCTTGTAATTGGCTCCCAGTAGTGCATTATTGATCCTTCAACAAAGAATACTAAGAGAACAAAGCACTTTTGATAATAAAAGTAAACTGGAAAGTTGTTTAAAATTGTATGATCTATCTAAATTATGAAAGAAAAATTAGGGGTTTCATATTTTGGACCAGTAAATACAGTAGATTTGCATAATCAACAAATGCATGATAAAAAGACAATTCAATAGCACTTAAGGGGATATTTATCAAGCCGTCAACCGCAAATACGCTGGAATTCCGCAGCGTAATTGTGGCAAGCTTGATTCAACCTAGTTATCAAAGCCTACAGACCGGCAAAAGTTGAAATCTGTGACCTAACATACGATCCGCCGGTCTCAATCCGACACAGATCGATGCTTACGTCATTACAGATGTTCCGAATACACATTCGGCACTATTTGGAACTTTTTCACTATTTGGAAAGTTATCAAATAGTTAACAGGTATGCTCACGGCTATTCCGGCCCAGCATACCTGGTTTTAAATCCGCCACCCTGGAGGCCGTGGATGTCGTAGGAATCAATGGGAGTCTGAAAGCAGCGAAAGTTTATGTTCGATGCTGCCAGATATCCCATTGATTTCTATGGTTGAAAACAAGTTATGTTTACACCTAGCACCCTAACATAAGCCCCGAGTCTAAACACCCCTAATCTGCCGCCCCCACATCGCCGCCACCTACATAATGTAATTAACCCCTATCCCGCCGCTCCTGGACCCCACCGCCACTAAATAAAGTTATTAACCCCTATCCCGCCGCTCCCGGACCCCGCGGCCATCTAAATAAATGTATTAACCCCTAAACCCCTGGCCTCCCACATCACTACTATTAACTTAACCTATTAACCCCTAAACCGCCAGCCCCCCACATCGCCATAAACTAAATTAAGCTATTAACCCCTAAACCGAACAACCTGCTAACTTTACATTAAAATTACAACATCCCTATCTTATAATAAATTAAAAATTACCTTTAGAATTAAAATAAACTATATTAAACTATGAATTAACCTACCCTAACTATTATAATAAAATTACATTAAACTAGCAATTAAATTAACTATATTACATGTTAAAAAAAACCTTAACCCTACTCAAATTATTTAAGTCTACTATTAAAAATTCCTAAGTAACAAAAAACCCCCACTAAGTTACAAAAACAAACACTAAGTTAAAAAAAAAACACAGTATCAAAAATAAAATGGAATTACACCTAATCTAATAGCCCTATCAAAATAAAAAAGCCCCCCCAAAAATAAAACCTCACATAGCCTACAATAAACTACCAAGGGCCTTTTGCGGGGGAATTGCCCCCAAAAACAGCTCTTTTACTTTTAAAAAAAATACAAACACCCCCCAACGGTAAAACCCACCACCCAAGCAACCAACCCCCCCAAATTAAAAGCCAATCTAAAAAACCTAAGCTCCCCATTGCCCTGAAAATGGCATTTGTATGGGCATTGCCCTTAAAAGGGCAATTAGCTCTTTTACCTGCCCAGACCCTACTCTAAATTCAAAACCCACCCAAAAAAACCTTAAATAAACCTAACACTAACCCCCAATGATCCACTTACAGTTTTTGAAGTTCTGCTTGAAGGATCCATCCAGCTGGCAAGAAGTGTTCATCCGGGCGGCCTCTTCTATCTTCATCCATCCGGCGAAGTCTTCATCTATGCGGCCTCTTCTATTTTCATCCATCCGGCGTGGAGCGGGTCCATCCTGAAGACATCCGCACGGAGATCCTCTTCAATACGGTCACCGCCGTAAACTGGAACTTGAATACAAGTGACGTCATCCTTGCATTCCTATTGGCTGAAAGGTTCAAATCAGCCAGTAGGATTAGAGCTGCTTAAATCCTATTGGCTGTTCCAATCAGCCAATAGGATTTGAGCAGCTCTCATCCTATTGGCTGTTCCAATCAGCCAATAGGATGAGAACTCTAATCCTGTTGGCTGATTGGAACCTTTCAGCCAATAGGAATGCAAGGGACGCCATCTTGGATGACGTCACTTGCATTCAAGTTCCAGTTTACGGCGGCGACCGTATTGAAGAGGAGCTCCGCGCCGGATGTCTTCAAGATTGACCCACTCCACACCGGATGGATGAAGATAGAAGAGGCCGCATGGATGAAGACTTCGCCGGATGGATGATAATGGAAGAGGCCGCCCAGATGAAGACTTCTTGCTGGCTGGATGGATTCTTAAAGCGGAACTTCAAAAACTGTAAGTGGATCGTTGGGGGTTAGTGTTTATTTAAGGTTTTTTTGGGTGGGTTTTATTATTATAGTATGGTCTGGGCAGGTAAAAGAGCTAAATGCCCTTTTAAGGGCAATGCCCATTCAAATGCCCTTTTCAGAGCAATGGGGAGCTTAGGTTTTTTTAGATAGGCTTTTTATTTGGGTGGTTGGTTGGTTGGGTGGTGGGTTTTACTGTTAAGGGTATTTGTATTTTTTTTTACAGGTAAAAGAGCTGATTTCTTTGGGGCAATGCCCCGCAAAAGTCCTTTTTAAGGGGCCATTGGTAGTTTTATAGTAGGCTAGGGTTTTTTTATTTTGGGGGGGCTTTTTTATTTTGATAGGGCTATTAGATTAGATGTAATTCGGTTTTATTTTTGATACTGTGGTTTGTTTGTTTTTTTAACTTAGTGTTTGTTTTTGTAACTTAGTGTTTTTTTTGTAATTTATTAATTTTTAATAGTAGATTTAAATAATTTGAGGAGGTTAGGATTTTTTAATATGTAATATAGTTAATTTAATTGCTAGTTTAATGTAATTTTAGTATAATAGGGTAGGTTAATTAATAGTTTAATATAGTTTATTTTAATTCTAAAGGTAAGTTTTAATTTATTATAAGATAGGGATGTTGTAATTTTAATGTAAAGTTAGCAGGTTGTTAGGTTTAGGGGTTAATAGCATTATTTAGTTTATGGCGATGAGGGGGGCTGGCGGTTTAGGGGTTAATAGGTTAAAGGGACACTCAATCAAAATTAAACTTTCATTAATCAGATAGAGCATGCCATTTTAAACAACTTTCCAATTTACTTCCATTAACTAAATGTGCACAGTCTTTTTATATTTAAACTTTTTGAGTCACCAGCTCATACTGAGCATGTGCAAGAATAAGTGTGTATGCATTTGTGAATGGCTGATGGCTGTCACATGGTACGTGTATGCATTTGTGATTGGCTGATGGCTGTCACATGGTACAGGGGGAGTGGAAAAATACATAATTTTTAAAATTGTCCGAAAAAAAATCTACTACTCATGTGAAGTTCAGACTAAGTGCTATTGCATTGTCTTGTTATCTTTCATTTGTTGATTATGCAAATCTACTGTGTTGACTGGTCCTTTAAGTTAATGGTAATGATGTGGGAGGCCAGAGGTTTAGGGGTTAATACGTTATTTTGGTGGCGGCAGGGTCAGAGAGTGGTGGGATAGGGGTTAATACGTTTATTTAGGTGGCGGCGGGGTCCGGGAGCAGCAGAATAAGGGTTAATACATTTATTTAGGTGGCGGCGGGGTACGGGAGTGGCGGAATAGGGGTTAATACATTTATTTAGTGGCGGTGGAGTCCGGGAGCGGCGGGATAGGAGTTAATAACTTTATTAAAGTTGCGGGGGTGACCGGGAGCGGCGGGATAGGGGTTAAACATTTTAGTATAGTGGCGACGTTTAGTGACAGGATATAAATAAAGTTGGGAAAAAGCCGAATAACAGCGAGATCGATGACTGTTAGTTAACAAAACTCGGATGCTCATCGCCCCGTACTTGGTGCGCGGCTTTTTTTTATAAATAAGGAGAATGTATTCAGGTCTGCGGCCACGATGTTAGGCGAGTGTATTGGTGCCGGTGAATGCAGAATAGTTGAGGTTTTGATAAATATCCCACTTAGTCTGAACTTCAAATGGGTTGTAGATTTTTTTCCATTTTTTTCCACAAATGCATATACGTATATGCTGTGAATTCTTGCACATGCTCAGTAGGAGCTGGGGCCTCAAAAAGTGAAAATATAAAAAGACTGTGCATATTTTGTTAATGGAAGTCAATTGGAAAGTTGTTTTAAATTCAATGCTCTATCTGAATCATGAAAGTTTAATTTTGACTTGAATGTCCCTTTAAGCTTCACTAATATTCAATGAAACAGCTGAGCAGTATCATTTATTTGCCCATTTCTATAAAAAAAGACAGTAAGAGTTTTTTTTAACATTTTCAGTAAAGTTATGGAGTTTTATAGGAGTGATTTATTGCATGGCTTATATCTTAAAATGATATAAACTATTAGTAGTAGTATGCACTTAAAGGGACACTAAGCACAATTTTTTTTTTAATGATTCAGAGTATGCAATTTTAAGCAACTTTCTAATTTACTCGTACTATAAATTTTTCTTCGTTCTCTTGCTATCTTTATTTAAAGCTTAGGAGCCAGCCCATTTTAGGTTCAGCACCCTGGATAGCACTTGCTTATTGGTAGCTACATTTAGCAAACCAATAAGCAAGCATAACCCAGGTTCTTAACCAAAAATGAGCCGGCTCTTAAGCTTTACATTCCTGCTTTTTAAGTAAAGATAGCAAGAGAACAAAGCAAAAATGATAATAGGAGTAAATTATAAAGGAAATTTGCTTAAAATTGCATGCTCTATCTGATTTATTAAAGAAAAAAATGTGGGTTTAGTGTCCCTTTAATTTGCCAGAAGATTTGAATTGTAAGGAAATACAATAACAGATAACAGACAATAAAAGCTTAGGCATGTTTTATTAACCACATCAGATAGCTTCCAGGGTCTCTAAAATCTGATGGGGATCCAACAGAAAAACAAAAATGACAAAAATGCAGAGCATAGAAAGTTTAGTTGTGTTCAGTTGCCTATTGCAGCAGAGAGAGTGCAGCTAGAACTATACACTGCTAAGTTTAATAAAATCAGGCACAAGGTTATACAATTTGTCATTTATTTTTTGATGCAGGTCCTGAAATGAAATTTCGAGGTGTTTATCACCCAGTGATTATTTACCCTGCAAGAATTTTGGATCTTAATTTTGTTACAGAGAATGAGAGTGGTGAGTTGCTAACTTTCCTCCCCTAAATATGACACATTACTTTTTTTCTATACAGTTTTAGTTCTTTGCATGTGTTGTACACTTTGGATCTGTTTCAGGAATCACAGTTGGGGCAGCCTGCAGCCTATCTGAACTTAAAGAAACACTTCAGGAAGCTGTGTCTCGCCTGTCTGAGGAGAAAACCAAACTGTACCGGGCCCTTCTGCAACAGCTGAGAACCCTTGGAGGACCACAGATAAGGAACACAGCTGTATGTTTAAACACAAATGAGCACTGTATATGTGCACAAGCAAATCTAAAGTAATCACCTGTCAAATCTCTTCCAGTCACTAGGAGGGAACATTATAAGTCGATCACCAACATCAGATCTGAATCCAGTTCTGGCTGCAGGGAGCTGCATCCTTAATCTTGCATCAACAGGTAATTTGTAAGGGCCTGTTAATGGGAAACTACTATGTTTTATGATCTGGTTTACATAGAAGTCTATATTATATTCTGCCTAAAGGGACATCATACCCATTTTTCGTAAATTTGTGATTTAGACAGCGCATGCAATTTTAAACAACTTTTCAATTTTCTTAATTTAACTAATTTGTTCCTTTAAAAGTCCTGGCCTATTTATTTTTTAAAGCAGTTTTATACACACTCACAAAATGCTATTGTTGCAAGTGCATGTTATGTGTGACATTAAACATTGTAAGTGTGCTGTGTTTTGAGCTTTAAGACTTTTTTGTAATTTTTATATTTTTTTTAGTTTTTTTTTGTTACTTTAGTTTTAGAAATTAATTTGTGCTAAGGCCCAGATTACCAGTGGAGAGCTATTGATAGTGCACGGTGACACACACATCTATACTTACATTTGTGCTTTCACTAGAGGGAAATCGTCACATTTCTTTGGATGAGTCGTACTTTCTTGGAACTGGAATCTCACTCCTTAAACCTGAAGAGATCCTGGTATCTGTTCATATACCTTATTCTAAGAAGGTATGTCAGTACAGTTATATTGCATAAATGTATGTGCGTTTCTGTGTGTATATTTGTGTGTGTGTGTGTGTGTGCTTGTGCATGTGCGTTTATGTGTGTGCGCTTATGTGTGCACGCTTATGTGTGTGTGTGCTTGTGGGTATGCATGTGTGTGTGCGCACATGTGTGTGCATGTGTTTATTAGGATCTCTTTACCTCATCTTTTCCAGCTTATTGCCACAAATCTCATGTGAAATCTCACAAATCAAATGTGAACCACTAGTACTACGGAAAAACAATAATTCTAAACGCAACACTTAAATATTTTCATGTCTATTTTGTTATGGTATTTATTCTTGATGGATAGAACAAAATTTGTCTCAAAAATACAAAAGATGGGCTGGCAAGGGGCATCTGGGGTGTACAGAATTTCCCCATAAACCTTGATTTAGCTGAAATATGATGTATGAAGTATGTGTTATCATACAGTTGTGTACCACTGAGGAAAAAAGGTTTGTATATTTCAAATATAAAAGGACAATAAACTCAACATATTTTTGTCAACCATATGAAAGACCACAATGTATCCCCTTTACCCGAAGGACGTACAGTATATATCTGTCATGCAATACTTTGCCTATTGTACCGCATGACGTATATATATGTCTGAGCTACAGGAAGATCAAGCAGTCTCGGCTGTAAAGTTACAGTTCCCGAGCTCCCGGCATCTGCCTGCATATGGAACCGGAACACGATCGGTTTCATAAGAAAGCAGATGCCAGATCGTTATAGACGGTGATACTGTATGTGTCATCCTCTGTAGTGATCATCTGCTGGTGTTGGAGGAAAACCGGGAGACGAATGGGTAGTCCAGCAGAGTAGGGGGAGGGAGGGTGAGAGAGTGGGATGGCCCTACTCTGCAGAAAAATAAATAATGGGAGAGGTAGGGATGGGGAGATACACCACAGAAAAAAATGTGGGATGGTGTGTGGGGGGCCCTAGACAACGGTCATTCGGAGGGGGGGGAGGTTGGGGGACTACTAAACACAAAAAAGATCACTACATTGCAGAAAAAAATATATATTTAAAATGATAATGAGGGAGGGAAGAGAGGTGTTTGGGAGGGATAAGGTAGGGGTCAGTGGATGGGAGGTGTCAGATGGGAGTGTAATCTCTACACTAAGGCCCAAAGTTATCAAGGTCTGGCGGACCTGATCCGACACTGTGAATCAGGTCCACCAGACGTCGCTGAATACGACGAGCAATACGTTTGCCGTATTCAGCATTGCACCAGCAGCTCACAAGAGCTGCTGGTGCAACGCCGCCCCCTGCAGACTCGCGGCCAATAGGCCACCAGCAGGGGGTGTAAATCAAGCCGATCGTACTCGATTGGGTTAATTTCCGGTGATGACTGTCCGCCTGCTCAGAGCAGGCGGACAGGTTATGGAGCAGCGGTCTTTGTGACCGCTGCTTCATAACTGCTGTTTCTGGGGCATCAAGCTCCATTCTGAGCTTGATAAATATGCCCCTAAAGCTTAAATTAACTTTACAAACTAATTAACCCCATTTACTGGCAGGAATAATAAAAGTGTGGTGCACAGCTGCAATTAGTGGAATTCTAATTTCCAAAAAACAATGTCAAAGCAATGTATGTCTGCTATTTCTGAACAAAGGGGATCCCAGAGAAGCTTTTACAATAATTTATATATGATCACATTTGGAGGTGAAATGGTGTCATGAAATATACCAAAATGGGCTAGATCAATACCTTGGGTTCTCTACTTAAAAATATATATATAGTTTTGACAGGTAAATAAAAAAAAATATTTCTGTTTAAATAGAGTGATAGAAAAAATGCTAAAAAAATCTTCGGTATTTTGGGCATGTTCTTCTCTGAAAGTCCCGGTAGCGAGAAGTTTAAGCATTGTATAAATGTAAATGTTAGCATGAAAATGTGTGTGCACACCTGGTTCATGGAATAGAAGCTTATAAGTAAAACTCCCACATATCTATTGGTTGACAGTTACACCCGTCAATAACATAAGAATAAAAATTGTTTATTTTGCAACACAAAAAATACATTAAAATACTTTCTTATATATGAAAGAGAACAAAATGTCCCTTTATGTAGTTGAATAAAGCTATCTCATACTATGATTAACCATAATGCTTCTGAAACAGATCTACTTAAAAGTGATCACAATGTACTTAAATGTGTTTATAGATTTATTTTTCTATCCTGTGCTAAATCTTGTTTTATGTATAGGTTATACAGTTAGATCATTACCATGGGAATAAATCTCTAAAATAATTTATTATCATAGGAATACTAATGTTTTTAGTGGAAAGAACCCTACAAAAAAAAAAAAACATAGTTCATACAATCTGACAATAGTTTCCCTCCCTTTTAGAACAGATCATATTTAATCACAAAACCGTTCTCACAGGTATAATATTCTATAGTCCAAATAATAACTAGAAATGAATACAAGTTGTATCTGTTGGTATGGAGATACCTTTATGATGTAAGTAGCTTAAATGCCTTGAATTTCCAGTTCTTAGTAATTGTTAACAGACCAGTAGGTGAAGGAAGAAAAACCTGAGCTGCTAAATATTTGGATATTTTTGCCTGGAAATGTATATTTTGAAATTTGCCAAATATGATCATGTAGCTAAAACTTTTAAATATAATTGTATTGTAAAAGTACCTTGTTAGTAAGTTTGTTCTGCTTGTATTTTATGTAGCATCTACTCCCTCCATGTAGCTTATTATATAAAGTCAATCACAGAAAGCATACCGTGGTAGGTAATGTTATAAGTAACATGCATGGCACTCCCACTGTGGTTACGGAACCACCAACATCACTTTGACAGCTAGCACTATGCATAAGTAATAGGCAAGTAGAATAGGAGAAGAATGCTGTGTCACATAGTTGTTTTCCTTGCCCTGTTTCTAACCCATACTGTAAACAGAATAAAAATAAGGAGCATGTTTTTTCCTCCTTAAATTCATTGTTACAAGCCCCTATTGGCTTATAGTACACAAAGGAATACACACCACAAACTAAATATTAATTTATTGGTGGTTGACAGTGTTGTCTTTTAATGATAAACAGGATTTCAGTTACGTTTTTTTATGATTATTATGATTATGATGTCCCATTAAAAACCTCTAAACTCTTAACAAATAGCAGAAACTAATTCCTACAGCTCAGATAATTTATCTCATGCTCCTCTATCTTAGATGATTTATCTCATGCTCCTCTAGCTCAAATGATTTATCTCATGCTCCTCTAGCTCAAATGATTTATCTCATGCTCCTCTAGCTCAGGTGATTTATCTCATGCTCCTCTAGCTCAAATGATTTATCTCATGCTCCTCTAGCTCAAATGATTTATCTCATGCCCCTCTTGCTCAGATGATTTATCTCATGCTCCTCTAGCTCAGATGATTTATCTCATGCTCCTCTAGCTCAAATCATTTATCTCATGCTCCTCTAGCTCAGATGATTTATCTAATGCCCCTCTAGCTCAAATGATTTATCTCATGCTCCTCTAGCTCAAATGATTTATCTCATGCTCCTCTAGCTCAGGTGATTTATCTCATGCTCCTCTAGCTCAAATGATTTATCTCATGCTCCTCTAGCTCAGGTGATTTATCTCATGCTCCTCTAGCTCAAATGATTTATCTCATGCTCCTCTAGCTCAAATGATTTATCTCATGCTCCTCTAGCTCAAATTATTTATCTCATGCTCCTCTAGCTCAAATGATTTATCTCATGCTCCTCTAGCTCAAATGATTTATCTCATGCTCCTCTAGCTCAGATGATTTATCTCATGCTCCTCTAGCTCAGATGATTTATCTAATGCCCCTCTAGCACAGATGATTTAACTCATACCCCTCTAGCTCAGATGATTTATCTCATACCCCTCTAGCTCAGATAATTTATCTCATGCCCCTCTAGCTCAGATGATTTATCTCATGCTCCTCTAGCTCAGATGATTTATCTCATGCTCCTCTAGCTCAGATGATTTATCTCATGCTCCTCTAGCTCAGATGATTTATCTCATGCTCCTCTAGCTCAAATGATTTATCTCATGCTCCTCTAGCTCAAATGATTTATCTCATGCTCCTCTAGCTCAGGTGATTTATCTCATGCTCCTCTAGCTCAAATGATTTATCTCATGCTCCTCTAGCTCAGGTGATTTATCTCATGCTCCTCTAGCTCAGGTGATTTATCTCATGCTCCTCTAGCTCAAATGATTTATCTCATGCTCCTCTAGCTCAAATGATTTATCTCATGCTCCTCTAGCTCAAATGATTTATCTCATGCCCCTCTAGCTCAGATGATTTATCTCATGCTCCTCTAGCTCAGATGATTTATCTCATGCTCCTCTAGCTCAAATGATTTATCTCATGCTCCTCTAGCTCAAATGATTTATCTCATGCTCCTCTAGCTCAGGTGATTTATCTGATGCTCCTCTAGCTCAAATGATTTATCTCATGCTCCTCTAGCTCAAATGATTTATCTCATGCCCCTCTAGCTCAGATGATTTATCTCATGCTCCTCTAGCTCAGATGATTTATCTCATGCTCCTCTAGCTCAGGTGATTTATCTCATGCTCCTCTAGCTCAAATGATTTATCTCATGCTCCTCTAGCTCAAATGATTTATCTCATGCTCCTCTAGCTCAAATGATTTATCTCATGCTCCTCTAGCTCAAATGATTTATCTCATGCTCCTCTAGCTCAAATGATTTATCTCATGCTCCTCTAGCTCAGATGATTTATCTCATGCTCCTCTAGCTCAGATGATTTATCTAATGCCCCTCTAGCACAGATGATTTAACTCATACCCCTCTAGCTCAGATGATTTATCTCATACCCCTCTAGCTCAGATAATTTATCTCATGCCCCTCTAGCTCAGATGATTTATCTCATGCTCCTCTAGCTCAAATGATTTATCTCATGCTCCTCTAGCTCAGATGATTTATCTCATGCTCCTCTAGCTCAGATGATTTATCTCATGCTCCTCTAGCTCAAATGATTTATCTCATGCTCCTCTAGCTCAAATGATTTATCTCATGCTCCTCTAGCTCAGGTGATTTATCTCATGCTCCTCTAGCTCAAATGATTTATCTCATGCTCCTCTAGCTCAGGTGATTTATCTCATGCTCCTCTAGCTCAGATGATTTATCTCATGCTCCTCTAGCTCAAATGATTTATCTCATGCTCCTCTAGCTCAAATGATTTATCTCATGCTCCTCTAGCTCAAATGATTTATCTCATGCCCCTCTAGCTCAGATGATTTATCTCATGCTCCTCTAGCTCAGATGATTTATCTCATGCTCCTCTAGCTCAAATGATTTATCTCATGCTCCTCTAGCTCAAATGATTTATCTCATGCTCCTCTAGCTCAGGTGATTTATCTGATGCTCCTCTAGCTCAAATGATTTATCTCATGCTCCTCTAGCTCAAATGATTTATCTCATGCCCCTCTAGCTCAGATGATTTATCTCATGCTCCTCTAGCTCAGATGATTTATCTCATGCTCCTCTAGCTCAGGTGATTTATCTCATGCTCCTCTAGCTCAAATGATTTATCTCATGCTCCTCTAGCTCAAATGATTTATCTCATGCTCCTCTAGCTCAAATGATTTATCTCATGCTCCTCTAGCTCAAATGATTTATCTCATGCTCCTCTAGCTCAGATGATTTATCTCATGCTCCTCTAGCTCAGATGATTTATCTAATGCCCCTCTAGCACAGATGATTTAACTCATACCCCTCTAGCTCAGATGATTTATCTCATACCCCTCTAGCTCAGATAATTTATCTCATGCCCCTCTAGCTCAGATGATTTATCTCATGCTCCTCTAGCTCAGATGATTTATCTCATGCTCCTCTAGCTCAGATGATTTATCTCATGCTCCTCTAGCTCAGATGATTTATCTCATGCTCCTCTAGCTCAAATGATTTATCTCATGCTCCTCTAGCTCAAATGATTTATCTCATGCTCCTCTAGCTCAGGTGATTTATCTCATGCTCCTCTAGCTCAAATGATTTATCTCATGCTCCTCTAGCTCAGGTGATTTATCTCATGCTCCTCTAGCTCAGGTGATTTATCTCATGCTCCTCTAGCTCAAATGATTTATCTCATGCTCCTCTAGCTCAAATGATTTATCTCATGCTCCTCTAGCTCAAATGATTTATCTCATGCCCCTCTAGCTCAGATGATTTATCTCATGCTCCTCTAGCTCAGATGATTTATCTCATGCTCCTCTAGCTCAAATGATTTATCTCATGCTCCTCTAGCTCAAATGATTTATCTCATGCTCCTCTAGCTCAGGTGATTTATCTGATGCTCCTCTAGCTCAAATGATTTATCTCATGCTCCTCTAGCTCAAATGATTTATCTCATGCCCCTCTAGCTCAGATGATTTATCTCATGCTCCTCTAGCTCAGATGATTTATCTCATGCTCCTCTAGCTCAAATGATTTATCTCATGCTCCTCTAGCTCAGATGATTTATCTAATGCCCCTCTAGCACAGATGATTTAACTCATACCCCTCTAGCTCAGATGATTTATCTCATACCCCTCTAGCTCAGATGATTTATCTCATGCTCCTCTAGCTCAGATGATTTATCTCATGCTCCTCTAGCTCAGATAATTTATCGCATGCCCCTCTAGCTCAGACGATTTATCTCATGCCCCTCTAGCTCAGATAATTTATCTCATGCCCCTCTAGCTCAGACGATTTATCTCATGCCCCTCTAGCTCAGATAATTTATCTCATGCCCCTCTAGCTCAGATGATTTATCTCATGCTCCTCTAGCTCAGATGATTTATCTCATGCTCCTCTAGCTCAAATGATTTATCTCATGCTCCTCTAGCTCAAATGATTTATCTCATGCTCCTCTAGTACAAGTGATTTATCTCATGCTCCTCTAGCTCAAATGATTTATCTCTTGCTCCTCTAGCTCAGGTGATTTATCTCATGCTCCTCTAGCTCAAATTATTTATCTCATGCTCCTATAGCTCAAATGATTTATCTCATGCTCCTCTAGCTCAAATGATTTATCTCATGCCCCTCTAGCTCAGATGATTTATCTCATGCTCCTCTAGCTCAGATGATTTATCTCATGCTCCTCTAGCTCAGATAATTTATCTCATGCCCCTCTAGCTCAGATGATTTATCTCATGCCCCTCTAGCTCAGATAATTTATCTCATGCCCCTCTAGCTCAGATAATTTATCTCATGCCCCTCTAGCTCAGATGATTTATCTCATGCTCCTCTAGCTCAGATGATTTATCTCATGCTCCTCTAGCTCAGATGATTTATCTAATGCCCCTCTAGCACAGATGATTTAACTCATACCCCTCTAGCTCAGATGATTTATCTCATACCCCTCTAGCTCAGATGATTTATCTCATGCTCCTCTAGCTCAGATGATTTATCTCATGCTCCTCTAGTTCAGATGATTTATCTCATGCCCCTCTAGCTCAGATGATTTATCTCATACCCCTCTAGCTCAGATGATTTATCTCATGCCCCTCTAGCTCAGATCATTTATCTCATACCCCTCTAGCTCAGATGATTTATCTCATACCCCTCTAGCTCAGATGATTTAGCTCATGCTCCTCTATCTCAGATGATTTATCTCATGCCCCTCTAGCTCAGATGATTTATCTCATACCCCTCTAGCTCAGATGATTTATCTTATACCCCTCTAGCTCAGATGATTTATCTCATACCCCTCTAGCTCAGATGATTTATCTCATGCTCCTCTAGCTCAGATGATTTATCTCATGCCCCTCTAGCTCAGATGATTTATCTCATGCCCCTCTAGCTCAGATTATTTATCTCATACCCCTCTAGCTCAGATGATTTATCTCATGCCCCTCTAGCTCAGATGATTTATCTCATACCCCTATAGCTCAGATGATTTATCTCATGCTCCTCTAGCTCAGATGCTTTATCTCATGCCCTCTAGCTCAGATGATTTATCTCATACCCCTCTAGCTCAGATGATTTATCTCATGCCCCTCTAGCTCAGATGATTTATCTCATACCCCTCTAGCTCAGATGATTTATCTCATGTCCCTCTAGCTCAGATGATTTATCTCATGCTCCTCTAGCTCAGATGATTTATCTAATGCTCCTCTAGCTCAGATGATTTATCTCATGCTCCTCTAGCTCAGATGCTTTATCTTATGCCCTCTAGCTCAGATGATTTATCTCATACCCCTCTAGCTCAGATGCTTTATCTCATGCCCCTCTAGCTCAGATGATTTATCTCATACCTCTCTAGCTCAGATGATTTATCTCATGCCCCTCTAGCTCAGATGATTTATCTCATGCTCCTCTAGCTCAGATGATTTATCTAATGCTCCTCTAGCTCAGATGATTTAGCTCATGCCCCTCTAGCTCAGATGATTTATCTCATACCCCTCTAGCTCAGATGATTTATCTCATGCCCCTCTAGCTCAGATGATTTAGCTCATGCCCCTCTAGCTCAGATGATTTATCTCATGCTCCTCTAGCTCAGATGATTTATCTCATGCTCCTCTAGCTCAGATGATTTATCTCATGCTCCTCTAGCTCAGATGATTTATCTCATGCCCCTCTAGCTCAGATGATTTATCTCATACCCCTCTAGCTCAGATGATTTATCTCATACCCCTCTAGCTCAGATGATTTATCTCATACCCCTCTAGCTCAGATGATTTATCTCATGCTCCTCTAGCTCAGATGATTTATCTCATGCCCCTCTAGCTCAGATGATTTATCTCATACCCCTCTAGCTCAGATTATTTATCTCATACCCCTCTAGCTCAGATGATTTATCTCATACCCCTATAGCTCAGATGATTTATCTCATGCTCCTCTAGCTCAGATGCTTTATCTCATGCCCTCTAGCTCAGATGATTTATCTCATACCCCTCTAGCTCAGATGATTTATCTCATGCCCCTCTAGCTCAGATGATTTATCTCATACCCCTCTAGCTCAGATGATTTATCTCATGCCCCTCTAGCTCAGATGATTTATCTCATGCTCCTCTAGCTCAGATGATTTATCTAATGCTCCTCTAGCTCAGATGATTTATCTCATGCTCCTCTAGCTCAGATGCTTTATCTCATGCCCTCTAGCTCAGATGATTTATCTCATACCCCTCTAGCTCAGATGATTTATCTCATACCCCTCTAGCTCAGATGATTTATCTCATAACCCTCTAGCTCAGATGATTTATCTCATATCCCTCTAGCTCAGATGATTTAGCTCATGCCCCTCTAGCTTAGATGATTTATCTCATGCCCCTCTAGCTCAGATGCTTTATCTCATATCCCTCTAGCTCAGATGATTTATCTCATGCTCCTCTAGCTCAGATGATTTATCTCATGCTCCTCTAGCTCAGATGATTTATCTCATGCTCCTCTAGCTCAGATGATTTATCTAATGCTCCTCTAGCTCAGATGATGTATCTAATGCTCCTCTAGCTCAGATGATTTATCTCATGCCCCTCTAGCTTAGATGATTTATCTCATGCTCCTCTAGCTCAGATGATTTATCTAATGCTCCTCTAGCTCAGATGATTTATCTCATGCTCCTCTAGCTCAGATGCTTTATCTCATGCTCCTCTAGCTCAGATGATTTAGCTCATGCCCCTCTAGCTTAGATGATTTATCTCATGCCCCTTTAGCTTAGATGATTTAGCTCATGCTCCTCTAGCTCAGATGATTTATCTCATGCTCCTCTAGCTCAGATGATTTAGCTCATGCCCCTCTAGCTCAGATGATTTATCTCATGCCCCTCCAGCTCAGATGATTTATCTCATGCCCCTCTAGCTTAGATGATTTAGCTCATGCTCCTCTAGCTCAGATGATTTATCTCATGCTCCTCTAGCTCAGATGCTTTATATCATGCTCCTCTAGCTCAGATGATTTATCTCATGCCCCTCTAGATTAGATGATTTATCTCATGCTCCTCTAGCTCAGATGCTTTCTCATGCTCTTCTAGCTCAGATGATTTATCTAATGCCATTAGGAAATAATAATTCCCTTATGAAGGGGAATTAGTAGTGGGAACAGGTTTAGGCTCTCAAAAAATCCCTATAGAGTAAACCTATGTATCTCTGGAGGGTAGTGCCAAGATACCGGTTATAAATGTAAATAGTAAGAGAGAAAGAGAAACAGAGGTATCTTGTGGCACACTTAAGTTGGGAGCCTAAATTATCATATCATAGGGCAGCACAAAGGATAATGATGATTAAATTATAACTTTTATTAATTGATTCATAAAAAATATAATAATAATAATAATAAACTAAACAATGAAAAATTAATTAAAATAGGGTTAAATTGTAGTTAATCCGGTATTTGGGTAATCACCATTTAATGAGTAGTGTTAATTACCTATATATAATCATATGAGTGGTGTAGGTGATTTTACATTGAAACTTTATGTATCCTAATACCTTTATTACATCCTACTGTTAGCGTAATTCAATTAATAGACCTAGGTAAAATACCACTACTATGTATTCTATATAATTAGACTACAATTAATCCCTAAAAAATAACAGATTACGTCATAAATTAAATAAATCAAGTTAAAAATAAGGATCAGTGCCTAGAAAGGAACACCCTATATTTACAAAATTTAAACTAACTTCTTTTGAGAAAAATGGAAAAAATGTTTTCCAAAAACTTTAATTAATAACCTATTATCTCTAAACTTGTATGGTCTTATAGTAATAGCAAAGGATACCGAGTACTGAGCGTATTTAATGCCCAAATATTATGGTTTTATATATAAACAAATATCAAGCACTGATCACATATAACAGTGCATTGGACAAAGTATCCACTATTATACCAAAAGGCACATTGGTTTTCCTATACGAGTACCCCCAGTTTTAGCATAACCCATAAGTTTAGAAAAGCGAGTGCCAATAAAGGCCAACAAACTAGTAAATATCCATAAAGATTATCTTAACAAGTATGTCTCAAAAGAAGCACTGCTTTGTCAAAGGCACCGGTTGTCCTCCGTGCTGCCTGATTTATATCGAAGCCAGCCAATCCGTGAGGAGGTGTGTCCTGGTCACATGATATGTGCAACCAATCATAAAGCGTTAGTGACGTCATACGTTCATGTGTGTCATTAGTGAGTCTTAGTGGACACGAAAAAGGAAGGTGTGTGTCCTTGTTAGCCGATCAGGGCATAGTCACAATAAAAACATAAACATATCATTGGATACAGTGAATACTTATTTGGGGATTGCAATGTCATCCGACTTTATTTACAACAAAGAAATATGTTAATGCATCTGATCGAATACCGGACAACACGTCCAGATTTATGTTTCATTTTACATATAGTTATTTTCAATAATATATAAGCACAGTGGGATAGGGGTATGTATTATTATGGAGCAATCATAATACGATCATAAGTAGAAATGAAAACAAACCTCTGATTACAGTGAAAACGTATTTTGCAATCACAAAATCATATGGTATCTACTGCAGTGAGAAGATATATTAATATCTCAGCTCAAAAATTGAGTAACATATTTAGATAAAATAAACAATGTTTAGTTTTCCATACAATCATTACTAATGATATGTGAAACTGTTACTTAAAGGAGGGGAAAAGAGGGAATTATGTACATTGTGAGCATATTGCTACATCATAAGGATATTGAGTTCAAATGTATTTGTATATTTCCTATGTTCAAATACCACATAAAGATTCCCATGGTTTTACCATATGTACATGTGAAGTACAAGAAATTCATATTTGGCCAAGTCGTTCATTCCAAGGGACCTAGATTACCAGATCTCATATATGCGTGAGATAAATCCCATTGAACATGGATTATTCTTATGTCTGTTAATATCTCAGAGCATCTTCTAATTTTGTATGTTTAAGTAGTTACTGCTCCCATTACCAACAAGGTCATATCATAACATAAGGATTTGGCACGGAAAATGAGCATCAAATTTGATGACATTTCAAATCTCTTATGCATAGTGTTACATCAAGAGAAACTTCTGCAAGATTCTTTCCTGCAATTGAGTTATTGTAAGAATGGGCTGAAAGTCAGTTGTTCATTCAAACCTTTTGGGGCTATAGTTTGGAGTCTGAAAATCCATTTAGTTTCCTCTTTCAGGAGGGTTGTTTCAGTACCCATCCCCCCCCAATGCCTGGTCTTATTTTCTGTAGAATCCAACATGAAAGGACTGATTTTCCTTCATGTTTTTCCAAAAAGTGTCTCACCACCGACGTGATTTTATTTCCTCTCTCCAGGTCCCTTTTAGCATTGCATATATTACCTAAATGTTCCCCTAGTCTCGTTCTTAGTTCTCGAGTCAACATTCCTACATACCTTTTGCCACATATGCATTCAATACAGTAAATAATATTTTTAGTTCGACAGTTATAAAAATCATTCATGTATATAACGCCTTTTGGGAACGTTTCCATGTGTCTCACTGTACATATATATGGGCAGAACTTGCATGTTCCACAGGGGTAAGTGCCTTTAAGGTTATCTTTCCTTTTACTCTGATATTTTACAAAATGGATTTTAACAATTCTATCCTTAATAGTTGGTGCTCTTCTCCAAGAGACCTGTATCCTGTCCCCAATCCTTTTTGTCAGATTTTCATCGGTATGCAGTATGTGTATGTGTTAATTCAGAATTTCAGAAATTTCTCTATGAGCTTTATTAAATGTACTTATGAATCTCACTTTTCGATCACTCTTATCTTTTATTTTAGGTACCAGAAGGTCAGATCTTGTAATATGCAATGCTCTATGATAGGCTTTCTTGAGTATGGAATTAGGATAACCTCTCTCCTTTAATCTCAACTTGAGGTCATTCGCCTGTTCCTTGAATTTCAATATTTCAGAGCAGTTACGTCATAAACGCATAAACTCACCATAGGGAATTGCTCTTTTGGTAGAGTCATGATGTGCACTTTCAAATCTAAGGATAGAGTTGGTGGCTGTCTCCTTTCTATGTAAATCGGTTTGAACTTTATTAAACATATCTCTAGAGATACTCAGATCAAGAAAAGTAACACTGTCGTAACTAATTTCATAGGTCAGTTTTAAGTTCAAATCATTGGTGTTGAGTTCACTTATGAATGCTTTGAAAGTATTGATGTCCCCTATCCATAGTATAAAGACATCATCAATGTACCTCAGCCACAATAAGATGTATTCAGTATATTTTGACATTTTATCTCCAAAGACAGTTTCTCTTTCCCACCATCCTAAGTACAGGTTGGCATATGTTGGGGCACAGGCCGTGCCCATCGCTGTGCCTCTAATTTGAAGGTAGAATTGAACGTTAAAAAAGAAAAAGTTGTGGCTGAGTACAAATTTGAGTAGGCGTAAAATGAAGTTGTTTTTATCAATGCTATCAGACCCCTCCATTTTGAGGAAATATTCGATTGCAAAGCATCCCCAATTATGATCAATTGATGTATAGAGGGATTCTACATCGCATGTAGCAAAAAAAGTACTCTCATCCAGAGTTATACCCTCAATTTTATGCAAAACATCCATTGTGTCTCTAACGTACGATGGCAATGTTAGGACAATATCTCTGAGTCTGTAATCAATATATCTCGAGGCTTGTTCGCCTAGACTCCCTATACCGGAGACAATTGGTCTGCCTGGTGGTGTAAGCTTATTTTTATGGATTTTTGGGAGGAGATATAATGTTGCTGTTTTTGGTTTATTAATGGTCAAGTATTTGTATTCTTTGTTGTTAATTATGGCTTCTCTTTTTGCACTTTCAATTATGTTTTTGTATTTCAAGAGGAAATCAATTGTTGGATTCCCAAAGAGGTGTTTATAGCACTGAGGATCTCCTAATTGTTTTAGGGCCTCAATTATGTACATTTCTTTTGGCCAAAGGACTATATTTCCGCCCTTATCAGACGGTTTAATAACCAAATTTTGCCATGATTGGATATCTTTCAAGGCCCATTGCTCCTTTTTACTTAAATTTGACATATTCTTTGTGTTGAGCTTCAAACTATCTCTGCTCACAACTTTAAGGTAAGTATCAATTTGAGGGAATTGTGTAAGTAGAGGCATAAAAGTTGATTTTGTTCTTATCTTAGTTAGCCATTCATAAGACATAGAAGGTGTATCCTCATTTTCTTCGAGGAGGGATACTAAATTGAGTATAGTTACTTCATCTAAATCCTCATCATCATGTTTGCTATACATTTTATTCAAAACCAGCTTTCTAATAAAGAGGTGTAAATCTTTGATGATCTCAAAATGATTTAGGGTGTTGGTTGGGGAGAAGGACAAACCTCTACTTACTACATCTATGTGAACGCTAGTAAGCATCTTATTAGTGAGGTTTACAATTTGGAGGTTATCTGGTTTTACCATCGTGGTCTCTTCCCCCAATCCTCTCGATTCCCCCCCATTGTTCTTGTACCCCCATCTGGTTCTGTTTCTGAGGCTGCGATCTTGACCGCCCCCCTCTTCTTTGTCTTTTGTTTTTGTTTTTTTGGACTCCTAGTTTTTTGAGAGGATTGCTTGTCTTTCACTTGCATTTTGTACAAGTAAAGTTCTATTAAGAGGAGCTTCTTCAGTGTCCTCTGCTGCAGAGGATTCACATTCTGAAGACGCAGCTTCTTCTCTGTTTGTATTTGATGGGAGATAGTTCCACCTATGTCTGGGGTTTTTTTCATCCCATGTGAACACACAAACTTTTTCAAAGTCTTTAATGTCTCTGGTTAATTTACTACATTTTCTGACTAGTGTAGAGGGTAACCAAAAAAAAAAAGAAATAAGTGACTGGGAAACAGGTTTGAAACTTTTGGGGGAAATATTAAGGAAACACACAAGATCAGTTTGGAATAAGAGTACATATGATCGCTACCTTGCAAAACATATTATCCCAAGGGGTTATAGAGAAAGATTGGAACAACCACTTATATCTTTTTCTGAAGTATTGGTGGCCATATTATCAGATTACAAAACGGAAATTGTAGATGAGTTAAGTAAAGAGATCTCAGACCTTAATACTAAACTACACAAATTTGAACCACTAGAAAATTTTAAATCTGCATATAAAACCTTAAAGGGACACTGAACCCACATTTTTTCTTTTGTTATTCAGAAAGAGCATACAATTTTAAGCAACTTTCTAATTTACTCCTATTATCAATTTTTCTTTGTTCTCTTGCTATCATTATTTGAAAAAGAAGGCATCTAAGCTTTTTTTGGTTTCAGTACTCTGGACAGCACTTTTTTATTGGTGGATGAATGTATCCACCAATCAGCAAGGACAACTCAGGTTGTTCACCAAAAATGGGCCGGCATCTAAACTTACATTCTTGCATTTCAAATAAAGATACCAAGAGAATGAAAAAAAATTGATAATAGGAGTAAATTAGAAAGTTGCATAAAATTTCATGCTCAATCTGAATCACGAAAGAATTTTTTTGGGTACAGTGTCCCTTTAAGGGAAGAGTTGGATACTAAGGAAAAAGAAATAATACAAACAAAATGAAGTAAATTAACCAGAGACATTAAAGACTTTGAAAAAGGTTGTGCGTTCACATGGGATGAAAAAAAAACCCAGACGTAGGAGGAACTATCTCCCATCAAATACAAACAGAGAAGAAGCTGCGTCTTCAGAATGTGAATCCTCTCCAGCAGAGGACACAGAAGAAGCCCCTCTTAATAGAACTTTACTTGTACAAAATGCAAGTGAAAGACAAGCAATCCTCTCAAAAAACGAGGAGTCCAAAAAACCAAAAACAAAAGACAAAGAAGAGGGAGGCGGTCAAGATCGCAGCCTCAGAAACAGAACCAGATGGGGGTACAAGAACAATGGGGGGAATCGAGAGGATTGGGGGAAGAGACCACAATGGTAAAACCAGATAACCTCCAGATTGTAAACCTCACTAATAAAATGCTTACTAGCGATCACATAGATGTAGTAAGTAGAGGTTTGTCCTTCTCCCCAACCAACACCCTAAATCATTTTGAGATAATCAGAGATTTACATCTCTTTATTAGAAAGCTGGTTTTGAATGAATAAAATGTATAGCAAACATGATGATGAGGATTTAGATGAAGTAACTATACTCAATCTAGTATCCCTCCTCGAAGAGAATGAGGATACACCTTCTATGTCTAATGACTGGCTAAGATAAGAACAAAATCAACTTTTATGCCTCTACTTACACAATTCCCTCAAATTGATACTTACCTTAAAGTTGTGAGCAGAGATATTTTGAAGCTCAACACAAAGAATATGTCAAATTTAAGTAAAAAGGAGCAATGGGCCTTAAAAGATATCCAATCATGTCAAGATTTAGTTATTAAACTGTCTGATAAGGGCAGAAATATAGTCCTTTGGCCAAAAGAGATGTACATAATTGAGGCCCTAAAACAATTTTGGAGATCCTCAGTGCTATAAACACCTCTTTGGGGATCCAACAAATGATTTCCTCTTGAAATACAAAAACATAATTGAAAGTGCAAAAAGAGAAGCCATAATTAACAACAAAGAATACAAATACTTGACCATTAATAAACCAAAAACAGCAACATTATATCTCCTCCCAAAAATCCATAAAAATAAGCTTACACCACCAGGCAGACCAATTGTCTCCGGTATAGGGAGTCTAGGCGAACAAGCCTCGAGATATATTGATTACAGACTCAGAGATATTGTCCTAACATTGCCATCATACGTTAGAGACACAATGGATGTTTTGCATAAAACTGAGGGTATAACTCTGGATGAGAGTATTTTTTTGCTACATGCGAAGTAGAATCCCTCTATACATCAATTGATCATAATTGGGGATGCTTTGCAATCGAATATTTCCTCAAAATGGAGTGGTGTGATAGCATTGATAAAAACAACTTCATTTTACGCCTACTCAAATTTGTCCTCAGCCACAACTTTTTAATTTTTAACGATAAATTCTACCTTCAAATTAGAGGCACAGCAATGGGCATGGCATGTGCCCCAACATATGCCAACCTGTACTTAGGATGGTGGGAAATAGAAACTGTCTTTGGAGATAAAATGTTGAAATATACTGAATACATCTTATTGTGGCTGAGGTACATTGATTATGTCTTTATACTATGGAGAGGGGACATCAATACTTTCAAAACATTCAAAAGTGAACTCAACACCAACAATTTGAACTTAAAACTGACCTATGAGATTAGTTACGACAGTGTTACTTTTCTAGATCTGAGTATCTCTAGAGATATGTTTAATAAAGTTCAAACCGATTTACATAGAAAGGAGACCACCAACTCTATCCTTAGATTTGAAAGTGCACATCATGACTCTACCAAAAGAGTGATTCCCTATGGTGAGTTTTTGCGTTTACAACGTAATTGCTCTGAAATATTGAAATTCAATGAATAGGCGAATGACCTCAAGTTGAGATTAAAGGAGAGAGGTTATCCTAATTCCATACTCAAGAAAGCCTATCACAGAACATTGCATATTACAAGATCTGACCTTCTGGTACCTAAAATAAAAGATAAGAGTGATCAAAAAGTGAGATTCGTAAGTACATTTGATGAAGCTCATAGAGAAATTTCTGAATTTCTCAACACATACACATACTGCATACCGATGAAGATCTGACAAAAAGGATTGGGGACAGGATACAGGTCTCTTGGAGAAGAGCACCAACTATTAAGGATAGAATTGTTAAAAGCCATTTTGTAAAATATCAGAGTAAAAGGAAAGATAACCTTAAAGGCACTTACCCCTGTGGAACATGCAAGTTCTGCCCATATATACGTACAGTGAGACAGATGGAAACGTTCCCAAAAGGCGTTATATACATGAATGATTTTTATAACTGTCGAACTAAAAATACTATTTACTGTATTGAATGCATATGTGGCAAAAGGTATGTAGGAATGTCGACTTGAGAACTAAGAACGAGACTAGGGGAACATTTAGGTAATATTCGCAATGCTAAAAGTGACCTGGAGAGAGGAAATAAAATCACGTCGGTGGCGAGACACTTTTTGGAAAAACATGAAGGAAAATCAGTCCTTTCATGTTGAATTCTATAGAAAATAAGATGAGGCATTAGAGGGGGGGGGGGGTACTGAAACAACCCTCCTGAAAGAGGAAACTAAATGGATTTTCAGACTCCAAACTATAGCCCCAAAAGGTTTGAATGAACAACTGACTTTCAGCCCATTCTTACAATAACTCAATTGCAGGAAAGAATCTTGCAGAAGTTTCTCTTGATGTAACACTAGGCATAAGAGATTTGATATGTCATCAAATTTGATGCTCATTTTCCGTGCCAAATCCTTATGTTATGATATGACCTTGTTGGTAATGGGAGCAGTAACTACTTAAACATACAAAATTAGAAGATGCTCTGAGATATTAACAGACATAAGAATAATCCATGTTCAATGGGATTTATCTCACGCATATATGAGATCTGGTAATCTAGGTCCCTTGGAATGAACGACTTGGCCAAATATTAATTTCTTGTACTTCACATATACATATGGTAAAACCATGGGAATCTTTATGTGGTATTTGAACATAGGAAATATACAAATACATTTGAACTCAATATCCTTATGAATACATAGTAGTGGTATCTTACCTAGGTCTATTAATTGAATTATGCTACAGTTACAGTAGGATGTATTAAAGGTATTAGGATACATAAAGTTTCAATGTAAAATCACCTACACCACATATATGATTATATAAAGGTAATTAACACTACTCATTAAATGGTGATCACCCAAATACCCGATTAACTACAATTTAACCCTATTTTGATTAATTTTTCTTTGTTTAGTTTATTATTATTATATTTTTTATGAATCAATTAATAAAAGTTATATTTTAATCATCATTATCCTTTGTGCTGCCCTATGATATGATAATTAAGGCTCTCAACTTAAGTGTGCCACAAGATACCTGTTTCTCTTTCTCTCTTACTATTTAGATTTATCTAATGCCCTCTGGCTCAAATGATTTATCTCATGCTCCTCTAGCTCAGATGATTTATCTCATGCTCCTCTAGCTCAGATGATTTATCTCATGCCCTCTAGCTCAGATGATTTATCTCATGCCCTCTAGCTCAGATGATTTATCTCATGCTCCTCTAGCTCAGATGCTTTATCTCATGCTCCTCTAGCTCAGATGATTTAGCTCATGATCCTCTAGCTCAGATGCTTTATCTCATGCTCCTCTAGCTCAGATGATTTAGCTCATGATCCTCTAGCTCAGATGATTTATCTCATGCCCCTCTTGCTTAGATGATTTATCTCATGCCCCTCTAGCTTAGATGATTTATCTCATGCTCCTCTAGCTCAGATGCTTTATCTAATGCACCTCAAGCTCAGACGATGTATCTCATGCTCCTCTAAACTTAGATGATTTATCTCATGCCCTCTAGCTCAGATGATTTATGCCCTCTAGCTCAGATGCTTTATCTCATGCTCCTTTTAGCTCAGTTGATTTATCCCATGCTCCTCTAGCTTAGATGATTTATCTCATGCTCCTCTATCTCAGATGATTTCTCTCATGCTCCTCTAGCTTAGGTGATTTATCCCATGCTCCTCTAGCTCAGATGATTGATCTCATGCCTCTCTAGCTCAGATGATTTCTCTCATGCCCCTCTAGCTCAGATGCTTTATCTCAAACCCTCTAGCTCGGATGATTTCTCTCATGCTCCTCTAGCTCAGATGATTTATCTAATGCTCCTCTAGCTCAGATGATTTATTTAATGCCCCTCTAGCTCAGATGCTTTATCTCATGCTCCTCTAGCTCAGGTGATTTATCCCATGCTCCTCTAGCTTAGAATATTTATCTCATGCCCCTCTAGCTCAGATGATTTATCTCATGCTCCTCTAGCTCAGGTAATTTATCCCATTCTCCTCTAGCTCAGATGAATTATCTCATGCTCCTCTAGCTCAGATGATTTATCTCATGCCCCTTTAGCTCAGATGATTTATCTAATGCTCCTCTAGTTCAGATGATTTATCTAATGCCCCTCTAGCTCAGATGCTTTATCTAATGCTCCTCTAGTTCAGGTGATTTATCCCATGCTCCTCTAGCTCAGATGATTGATCTCAGGCTCCTCTAGCTCAGATGATTTATCTCATGCCCCTCTAGCTCAGATGATTTATCTCCTGCTCCTCTAGCTCAGATGATTGATCTCATGCTCCTCTAGATCAGATGATTTATCTCATGCTCTCTAGCTCAGATGATTTGTCTCATGTTCCTCAAGCTCAGATAATTTATCCCATGCCCCTCTAGCTCACATGATTTATCTCATGCTCCTCTAGTTCAGGTGATTTATCCCATGCTCCTCTAGTTCAGGTGATTTATCTCATGCTCCTCTAGCTCAGATGATTGATCTCATGCTCCTTTAGATTATATGATGTATCTCATGCTCCTCTTACTCAGATGATATATCTCATGCTCTCTAGCTCAGATGATTTATCTCATGCCCTCTAGCTCAGATGATTTGTCTCATGTTCCTCAAGCTCAGATAATTTATCCCATGCTCCTCTAACTCAGATGATTGATCTCATGCTCCTCTAGCTTATATGATGTATCTCATGCTCCTCTAACTCAGATGATTTATCTCATGCTCTCTAGCTCAGATGATTTATCTCATGCTCCTCTAGCTCAAATGATTTGTCTAATGCTCCTCTAGCTCAGATGCTTTATCTTATGCACCTCTAGCTCAGATGATTTATCTAATGCTCCTCTAGCACAGATGATTTTACTCATGTCCTCTAGCTCAGATGATTTAACTCATACTCCTCTAGCTCACATGAATTCTCTCATGCCCCTCTAGCTCAGATGATTCATCTCATGCCCCTCTAGCTCAGATGATTTATCTCATGCTCCTCTAGCTCAGATTATTTATCTCATGCCCTCTAGCTCAGATGATTTATCTCATGCTCCTCTAGCCCAGATGATTTAACTCATGCTCCTCTAGCTCAGATGATTTATCTCATGCTCTCTAGCTCAGATGATTTAACTCATGCCCTCTAGCTCAGATGATTTATCTCATGCTCTTCTAGCTCAGGTGATTTATCTCATGCACCTCTAGCTCAGATGATTTATCTCATGCTTCTCTAGCGCACATGAATTCTCTTATGCCCTCTAGCTCAGATGATTTAACTCATGCCCTCTAGCTCAGATGATTTATCTCATGCTCTTCTAGCTCAGATGATTTAACTCATGCACCTCCAGCTCAGATGATTTATCTCATGGTCCTCTAGCGCACATGAATTCTCTCATGCCCTCTAGCTCAGATGATTTAACTCATGCTCCTCTAGCTCAGATGATTTATCTCATGCTCCTCTAGCTCAGATGATTTATCTCATGCTTTCTAGCCCAGATGATTTATCTCATGCTCCTCTAGCTCATATGATTTATCTCATGCCCTCTAACTCAGATGATTATCTCATGCCCCTCTAGCTCAGATGATGTATCTCATGCTCCTCTAGCTCAGATGATTTATCTCATGCCCTCTAGCCCAGATGATGTATCTCCTGCCCTCTAAGTCAGATGATTTAACGTATGCCCTCTAGCTCAGATGATTTATCTCATGTTCCTCTAGCTCAGATGATTTATCTCATGCTCCTCTAGCTCAGATGATTTATCTCATGCTCCTCTAGCTCAGATAATTTATCCCATGCACCTCTAGCTCAGATGATTTATCTCATGCTCCTCTAGCGCACATGAATTCTCTTTTGCCCTCTAGCTCAGATGATTTAACTCATGCCCTCTAGCTCAGATGATTTATGTCATGCTCTTCTAGCTCAGATTATTTAACTCATGCACCTCCAGCTCAGATGATTTATCTCATGCTCCTCTAGCGCACATGAATTCTCTCATGCCCTCTAGCTCAGATGATTTAACTCATGCTCCTCTAGCTCAGATGATTTATCTCATGCTCCTGTAGCTCAGATGATTTATCTCATGCTTTCTAGCCCAGATGATTTATCTCATGCTCCTCTAGCTCAGATGATTTATCTCATGCCCTCTAACTCAGATGATTATCTCATGCCCCTCTAGCTCAGAGGATGTATCTCATGCTCCTCTAGATCAGATGATTTATCTCATGCCCTCTAGCCCAGATGATGTATCTCCTGCCCTCTAAGTCAGATGATTTAATGTATGCCCTCTAGCTCAGATGATTTATCTCATGTTCCTCTAGCTCAGATGATTTATCTCATGCTCCTCTATCTCAGATGATTTATCCCATGCTCCTTTAGCTCAGATGATTTATCTCATGCTCCTCTAGCTCAGATGATTTATCCCATGCTCCTCTAGCTCAGATGATTTATCTCATGCTCCTCTAGCTCAGATGATTTATCTCATGCTCCTCTAGCTCAGATGATTTATCCCATACTCCTCTAGCTCAGATGATTTATCTCATGCTCCTCTAGCTCAGATGATTTATCTCATGCCCTCTAGCCCAGATGATGTATCTCCTGCCCTCTAAGTCAGATGATTTATCTCATGCCCTCTAGCTCAGGTGATTTATCTCATGTTCCTCTAGCTCAGATGATTTATCTCATGCTCCTCTAGCTCAGATGATTTATCCCATGCTCCTCTAGCTCAGATGATTTATCTCATGCCCCTCTAGCTCAGATGCTTTATCTCATGCTCCTCTAGCTCAGATGCTTTATCTCATGTTCCGCTAGCTCAGATGCTTTATCTATAATTTAACTCCTGCTCCTCTAGCTCAGATAATTTAACTCATGCTCCTCTAACTCAGATGATTTATCTCATGCTCCTTTAGCTCAGATGATTTAACTCATGCTCCTCTATTTATCTCATGCTCCTTTAGCTCAGATGATTTAACTCATGCTCCTCTATCTCAGATGATTTAACTCATGCTCCTCTATCTCAGATGATTTATCTCATGCCCTCTAGCTCAGATGATTTATCTCATGCCCTCTAGCTATAGTTGGTTGCTATAGGGAATTGCATTATTGAACCATTGTTTGATATTTATGGTGCTCTGGGCTTTGAAAGGTAATCTAGCATTAGCATGTAAGTACTAATATGGGGAAAGTGACTATATTTTGAGAAGGTTGTCGTTCAAATAATAACACTGTTGAAATTAAAAAGTAAAATAATAAAAAATAAATATGGGTTTCAAGTTCTCTGCAAGGTTATGTTAGAGTTTACATGGTGCAAAGCCAATGGAAAATCACACTATAACAGTAAATTTCAGGGATTTTCTCTTGGATTGGAATAACTTAAAATTTGAAAACCCAGTGAAAAGCCATGCAAGACTCTTCATATCTCTTTTAATTAAGTGTAACAGGATCCAGTACTGTTTGCATGTTTTTTGCTAAAGTGCACACTTATTGTAAATATATATTTGTACAACTTCAAAGTAAATCTAATTTCTCAACAACAGGGAGACTATGTGTCAGCATTCAGACAGGCCCAGAGACATGAAAACGCATTACCCATTGTCACGGCTGGCATGAAAGTCCAGTTTAATGAAGACTCTGACATCATTCAAGATATTCACATTTTCTATGGAGGGATTGGAGCAACCACTGTCTGTGCAGAGAAAACCTGTCAGAAGCTAATTACTAAGTATGAATCTTATCTGACAATCAGTATCATTAGGGACAAATTAATGAAGAATGTTTTCCTTTGAAGATGGTTGCAGCTGAAACATACATATTGCAGGGATGTTGTCAGAATGGTAAAAAGTCTCTCAGTCCTGCAGTTTGTATGTTACTATCATGTAAGGACTGAACAAAACAATATTTAATGATGACAATTAAAAATAGAAGTACATAGTATCTTATTTTATAAGAATACTAACATTATATAACATTGTTTTTAATTTGAGCAAATTTACGGCTAGATTTAGAGTTTGGCGGCCAAAGGGGTGCGTTAGCTGCCCATGCTTTTTTCCCCCCGCACCTTTTAAATACCGCTGGTATTTAGAGTTCACAGAATGGCTGGGTTTTCAGTGCGTTAGGCTCCAAAAAGGGAGTGTAGAGCATAATTTAACGCCACTGCAACTCTCGATACCAGCGGTGCTTACGGACGCGGCCAGCTTCAAAAACGTGCTTGTGCACGATTCCCCCATAGAAAACAATGGGGCTGTTTGAGCTGAAAAAACCTAACACCTACAAAAAAGCCATGTTCAGCTCCTAACGCAGCCCCATTGTTTCCTATGGGGAAACACTTCCTACGTCTGCACCTAACACTCTAACATGTACCCCGAGTTTAAACACCCCTAACCTTACACTTATTAACCCCTAATCTGCCCCCCGCTATCGCTGACCCCTGCATATTATTTTTAACCCCTAATCTGCCGCTCCGTACACCCCCGCCCCCTACATTATCCCTATGTACCCCTAATCTGCTGCCCTAACATCGCCGACCCCTATATTATATTTATTAACCCCTAATCTGTAAAATAAACCCTAATATAGCTACAATATAAATTATAATTATATTGTAGCTATTTTAGGATTAATATTTATTTTACAGGCAACTTTGTAATTATTTTAACCAGGTACAATAGCTATTAAAAAGTTAATAACTATTTAATAGTTACCTAGTTAAAATAATTACAAAATTACCTGTAAAATAAATCCTAACCTAAGTTACAATTAAACCTAACACTACACTATCAATAAATTAATTAAATAAAATACCTACACTTATCTACAATTAAACCTAACACTACACTATGAATAAATAAATTAAATACAATTCCTACAAATAAATATAATGATATAAACTAACTAAAGTACAAAAAATAAAAAAGAACTAAGTTACAAAAAATAAAAAAATATTTACAAACATTAGAAAAAAATTACAACAATTTTAAACTAATTAGACCTACTCTAAGCCCCCTAATAAAATAACAAAGACCCCCAAAATAAAAAAATGCCCTACCCTATTCTAAATTACAAAAGTTCAAAGCTCTTTTACCTTACCAGCCCTTAAAAGGGCCCTTTGCGGGGCATGCCCCAAAGAATTCAGCTCTTTTGCCTGTAAAAAAAACCATACAATACCCCCCCCCCAACATTACAACCCACCACCCACATACCCCTAATCTAACCCAAACCCCCCTTAAATAAACCTAAGACTAAGCCCCTGAAGATCTTCCTACCTTGTCTTCACCATGCCAGGTATCACCGATCGTTCCAGGCTCCGAAATCTTCATCCAAGCCCAAGCGGGGGCTAGACATCAATCATCCGGCTGAAGTCTTCTATCAAGCAACGGCTGAAGAGGTCCAGAAGAGGCTCCAAAGTCTTCATCCTATCCGGGCAGAAGAGTAGATCCGGACTGGCAACCATCTTCTTCCAAGCGGCATCTTCTATCTTCATCCGATGACGACCGGCTCCATCTTGAAGAACTCCACCGCGGATCCATCCTCTTCTTCCGACGACTTCCCGACGAATGACGGTTCCTTTAAGGGACGTCATCCAAGATGGCGTCCCTCGAATTCCGATTGGCTGATAGGATTCTATCAGCCAATCGGAATTAAGGTAGGAAAATTCTGATTGGCTGATGGAATCAGCCAATCAGAATCAAGTTCAATCCGATTGGCTGATCCAATCAGCCAATCAGATTGAGCTTGCATTCTATTGGCTGTTCCGATCAGCCAATAGAATGCAAGCTCAATCTGATTGGCTGATCGGATCAGCCAATCGGATTGAACTTGATTCTGATTGGCTGATTCCATCAGCCAATCAGAATTTTCCTACCTTAATTCCGATTGGCTGATAGAATCCTATCAGCCAATCGGAATTCGAGGGACGCCATCTTGGATGACGTCCCTTAAAGGAACCTTCATTCTTCAGTTGGACGTCGGAAGAAGAGGATCGGTCCGCGCTGGAGGTCTTCAAGATGGATCCGTTCCTCATCGGATGAAGATAGAAGATGCCGCTTGGATCAAGATGGTTGCCGGTCCGGATGTCCTCTTCTGCCCGGATAGGATGAAGATTTCTTCCCGAAGATGGACTTCTTCATTTGCCGGTTGGATCCAGACTTCAGCTGGAGGATGGACGCCACTCTTCAGCCCCCGCTTGGGCTTGGAGGAAGATTTCGATGGCTCTTCTGGACAGATCGGGACCCGGTGTGGTAAAGACAAGGTAGGGAGATCTTCAGGGGCTTAGTGTTATTAAGGGGGGTTTGGGTTAGATTAGGGGTATGTGGGTGGTGGGTTGTAATGTTGGGGGGGTATTGTATGTTTTTTTTTTACAGGCAAAAGAGCTGAATTATTTGGGGCATGCCCCGAAAAGGGCCCTTTTCAGGGCTGGTAAGGTAAAAGAGCTTTTCTATTTTTATTTTAGAATAGGGTAGGGCATTTTTTTATTTTGGGGGGCTTTGTTATTTTATTAGGGGGCTTAGAGTAGGTGTAATTAGTTTAAAATTGTTGTAATATTTTTCTAATGTTTGTAAATATTTTTTTATTTTTTGTAACTTAGTTCTTTTTTATTTTTTGTACTTTAGTTAGTTTATTTCATTGTATTTATTTGTAGCTATTTAATTTAATTTATATATTCATAGTGTAGTGTTAGGTTTAATTGTAGGTAATTGTAGGTATTGTATTTAATTTATTGATAGTGTAGTGTTATGTTTAATTGTAGATAATTGTAGGTATTGTATTTAATTAATTTAATGATAGTGTAGTGTTAGGTTTAATTGTAACTTAGGTTAGGATTTATTTTACAGGTAATTTTGTAATTATTTTAACTATTTTAGCTATTAAATAGTTATTAACTATTTAATAGCTATTGTACCTGTTTAAAATAATTACAAAGTTGCCTGTAAAATAAATATTAATCCTAAAATAGGTACAATATAATTATAATTTATATTGTAGCTATATTAGGATTTATTTTACAGGTAAGTATTTAGCTTTAAATAGGAATAATTTATATAATAAGAGTTAATTTATTTAGTTAGATTTAAATTATATTTAACTTAGGGGGGTGTTAGTGTTAGGGTTAGACTTAGCTTTAGGGGTTAATCCATTTATTAGAGTAGCGGTGAGCTCCGGTCAGCAGATTAGGGGTTAATACTTGAAGTTAGCTGTCGGTGATGTTATTGAGGCGAGAGTGAGGCGGATTAGGGGTTAATACATTTATTATACTAGCGTTGAGCTCCGGTCGGCAGATTAGGGGTTAATTATTGTAGGTAGCTGGCAGCGACATTGTGGGGGGCAGATTAGGGGTTAATAAATATAATATAGGGGTCGGCGGTGTTAGGGGCAGCAGATTAGGGGTACATAGGGATAACGTAAGTGGCGGCGGTGTACGGAGCGGCAGATTAGGGGTCAAAAAATTTAAATATAGTGGCGGCGATGTGGGGGGACCTCGGTTTAGGGGTGCATAGGTAGTTTATGGGTGTTAGTGTACTTTAGAGCACAGTAGTTAAGAGCTTTATGAACCGGCGTTAACCCAGAAAGCTCTTAACTACTGACTTTTTTCTGCGGCTGGAGTTTTGTCGTTTTCTAATGCTCACTTCAGCCACGACTCTAAATACCGGCGTTAGAAAGATCCCATTGAAAAAATAGGATACGCAAATGGCGTAGGGGGATCTGCGGTATGGAAAAGTCGCGGCTGGAAAGTGAGCGTTAGACCCTTTAATGACTGGCTCCAAATCCCAGAGGGCGGTAAAAACCAGCGTTAGGAGCCTCTAACGCGGGTTTTGACGGCTACCGCCCAACTCTAAATCTAGCCGTTAATTACTATGCGCAAATGCAAGCTTACACATATTCTGCCTGTTACAAGCTTACCAGCTCTGGAGAGGAAGTGCATTTCTATTCCAGAGTTGACTTTAACTAATTTGTGTAGGTCAAATGTATAGCTATAGGCAAGCACTATTGTAATATGAAAACAATCTAACAAATTACAGCATTCTGTTCCTGTAAGAAGAATTCTTTTAAAATGTTAAACTAGTAGACATGGAAATGGACACATCTTTACAAACAACTGCACTTTTTTATGGAAAGGTACATGCAGCAAGTTTTCCTTTAAGCATGAAGATAAACTTTAAAACGTTTTAAAACGAAAATATAAACAAGCTATTCTGTAGCATTAGAGCAGAATATCTGCTCTACTAAATAAAGTAATGCATTTGTCTTTAGTGTGTCCCTTTAATTGAATTTAGATTATGTCTATGAAAAAATTGTTATTAATAGGGAACAAAGGAACACACAGCATCTACATTGGCTCTTCTTTAAAAATTAAATCTCTTTGTTACACAATTACACACTGCACGCGAAGCCGCAGGCAGCTAGGGGAAGAGGCGATGCGTGGACATTCACGTGCAGTATTTCTTCCTACTTACCTTGCGCTGCATCAGCTAGCATGGGCTCGCGTAGCAAGATGAAAAATTTAATCAGCTCACGCATTTAAACCCGCGCGTCAGGACGCGGCAGCCAATCAGATTCCTCCGGACAAATAAGCATCTGGTGAGAGGAATCTATTGGTCAGCAGTAGTGCCGAGAGTGGAGTTGTGCCTAAATATCGATAAAACTTGGTATTTTATTTATTATTTATTAAACGCATGTAATATTATTTATGTTTAAAAATGTACTATTTTTTTTTTATGCTGCAAACACTTCTTTTTTATAAAACAAGTCCTTGGAAACTTAAAAATAAAGGTGCTATATACAGTATAATCTATATAATAAAATAATAGAACCTTAACCATTCTCTGATTGTATAGATTATATATAGCACCTTCGTTAGTTTTCATAGTTTATTAATTTAACCAACATAAGAACTTGTTTTAATAAACTCAGCCCTGTACATGACCAGTGATATCAGGGTGCAGACTACAGTGTAGACAAGCCGCGAGACGGTTCAGTGTGAAGTGAAGATTGCAAAATTTTCTAGCTGCTTTCCATTGCTTTGCGTGCAGTGTGTCACAGCCTTTATGGTGATAACCATGTATGCTACACATATTGTAGAGTCAATAGTCTTACAGTCATTTCTAATGGATAACCCAAAGTTTCCTCTTTCACCAAAGCATGTCCTCTAAAATGATGGTAAATAGCCCTGCTTCCTTTTTTAGGCACTGGGATGAGGAAATGCTAAGTGAAGCCTGCACACTTGTTCTTGAAGAGGTTTCTCTGCCACCCTCAGCTCCTGGTGGCATGGTTGAATATAGAAGGTCTCTGACTCTCAGTTTTCTCTTCAAATTTTACCTGGAAGTCCTGCAGACAATCAAACCAATGGTACATTTTATTTAGTCCTCATTGTGGAGTTCAGTTTTACTATGGAGAGCAGTAAGGTATTTCTTCTTCTCTTTCAGGACCCAAATCATCCAGACAACAGTGCCCTGTGTGACTTCCAAGCTCTGTCTTCTGACAACATCCAAACCTTTGAGGCAAGTTTTTGGCAAGAACATTTCTTTAATAAGTGAAGATTAAAAGTAAAATCTAAGCAGCATTTCCATCTAGATGTAAAGAACCACATAGCAGATTAAGAGCTAGCAAATGTGTTTGCATCATGTTTATTTGTTTGTAGTGCAGTAAATGAAGAATAAACCAAGCGTTGCATATTTATCCTGGACTACAGAACTGATGCTCTTTAATGTGCATTATAGAAAATTGTTGTGCACATATACATTATCTCTTTAATAATGATTTGTGGTAAGAATTATAACTGTTATAGGAAGAAATATTAAAGTAATTGTAAACTTTCTTAATGTAATGCACAGTAGATACAATTAGTCACAATTAGTCTTCAAAACAGGGGCACTTTCATTGATTACATTTTTTTAAGACGCTTTATTTGTAAAATATTTACCATTTTGTGATGGTAAATATCACACCGTTCCTCCTCCCGCATCTCATATTGCATTTAGCTGAGCGATGATGAATCCGGCTTTATCCAATCATTGCGTGCCTCACATGGTGTTCATCTTGTGGGGCACGCAACGATTGGATGAAGCCGGATTCATCATCGCTCAGCTAAATGAAGTATGAGATGCGGGCAGAGGAATGGTAAATATTTTACAAATAAAACGTCTTAAAAAAATTGAATCAATAAAAGTGCCCCTATTTTAAAGACTAAGTGGCCAATTTATCAATGTCTGCCGCCATGATACGCTGCAGTGTATCATGTCCGACAGACATCGCTGAATGCCAACAGCATACGCAGGTGGTGTCAATCAGCCCGATCGTATAGGATCAGGCGGATTGCAGACCGCAGCCTCAGAGGCAGAGGACCGGTTATGGAGCAGCGGTCTTTCCTGAAGGCTCGCGCGGAAACAGGGTCATCAAGCTCCATTCAGAGTATGATAATTCGGCCCCTAATTGTATATACTGTGCATTACATTAAGAAAGTTTACAATCACTTTAAGGCCTTTATTTATCAAGCTGTCTACTTACCTACATTCAACGGCCCCAATACGCTTGCCTAAGATCTTCCTAACATCGCTGCCGCGGACCTGAATACGTTCGTCAAATTTATCAAGAAAGCTGTCAAAAAGCCGCACACCAAGCACGGTGCGATGAGATAACAGTCATCGATCTCGCTGCTCTTCGGCTTATTCGCAGCTTTCTTGCTATACTGTCACTAAGCACCCACACTATACTATACAGTTTTACCCCCTAAACCGCCACTTCCGGAGCCCCCTGCAACCAAATAAACTTATTAACCCCTAAACCGCCGCTCCCAGACCCCGCCGCCACCTACATTATACCTATTAACCCCTAATCTGCTGCCCCCTATACCGCCACCACCTACATAAAGTTATTAACCCCTATCCTGCCGATCCCGGACCCTGCCGCAACTAAATAAAATGTTTAACCCCTAAACCTCCGCTCCCGGAGCCCGCCGCCACCTACATTATATTTATTAACCCCTAATCTGCCCCCCCTACACCGCTGCCACCTATATTATATTTATTAACGCCTATCCTGCCCCCCCTACACCACCGCCACTATAATAAAGTTATTAACCCCGAAACCTAAGTCTAACCATAACCCTAACACCCCCTAACTTAAATATAATTTAAATACATCTAAATAAATATTACTATTATTAACTAAATTATTCCTATTTAAAACTAAATACTTACCTATAAAATAAACCTTAAGATAGCTACAATATAACTAATAGTTACAATATAGCTATCTTAGGGTTTATTTTTATTTTACAGGCAACTTTGTATTTATTTTAACTAGGTACAATAGTTATTAAATAGTTATTAATTATTTAATAACTACCTAGTTAAAATAAAGACAAATTTACCTGTAAAATAAAACCTAACCTAAGTTACAATTACACCTAACACTACACTATAATTAAAATAATTAAATAAATTAACTACAATTAAATAAAACTAACTAAAGTACAAAAAAACCACACTAAATTACAGAAAATAAAAAACAATTACAATTTTTTAAAACTAATTACACCTACTCTAATCCCCCTAATAAAATAAAAAAGCCCCCCCAAAATAATAAAATTCCCTACCCTATACTAAATTACAAATAGCCCTTAAAAGGGCCTTTTGCAGGGCATTGCCCCAAAGTAATCAGCTCTTTTACCTGTAAAAAAAGAAATACAACCCCCCAACATTAAAACCCACCACCCACACACCCAACCCTACTCTAAAACTCACCCAAACCCCCCTTAAAAAACCTAACTCTAACCCCCTGAAGATCACCCTACCTTGAGACGTCTTCACCCAGCTGGGCACAAGTGGACCTCCAGAGGGGCAGAAGTCTTCATCTGATCCGGGCAGAAGAGGACCTCTAGACGGGCAGAAGTCTTCATCCAGCCGGCATCTTCTATCTTCATCCATCCGGAGCGGGTCCATCTTTAATCCATCCGATGTGGAGCATCCTTTTCCATCGACGTCCTAACGAAGAATGAAGGTTCCTTTAAATGACGTCATCCACGATGGCGTCCCTTGATTCTATCAGCCAATTGGAAATAAGGTAGGAAAAATCCTATTGGCTAATGCAATCAGCCAATAGGATTGAGCTTGCATTCTATTGGCTGTTCCAATCAGCCAATAGAATGCGAGCTCAATCCTATTGGCTGATTGCATCAGCTAATAGGATTTTTCCTACCTTAATTCCGATTGGCTGATAGAATCCTATCGGAATTCAAGGGACGCCATCTTGGATGACGTCATTTAAAGGAACCTTCATTCTTCATTAGGACTTCGATGGAAGAGGATGCTCCGCGTCGGATGGATTGAAGATGGACCCGCTCCGCTCTGGATGGAAGAAGATAGAAGATGCCGCCTGGATGAAGTCTTCTGCCCGTCTGGAGGGTGATCTTCAGGGGGTTAGTGTTAGGTTTTTTTAAGAGTGGGTTGTAGAGTAGGGTTGTGTGTGTGGGTGGTGGGTTTTAATGTTGGGGGGGTTGTATTTCTTTTTTTACAGGTAAAGAGCTGATTACTTTGGGGCAATGCCCCGCAAAAGGCCCTTTTAATGGCTATTTGTAATTTAGGGTAGGGAATTTTATTATTTTGGGGGGCTTTTTTATTTTATTAGGGGGCTTAGATTAGGTTTAATTAGTTTAAAAAAAATTGTAATTGTTTTTTATTTTCTGTAATTTAGTGATTTTTTTTGTACTTTAGTTTATTTTATTTTATTGTATTTAATTGTAGGTAATTGTAGTTAATTAATTTAATTTATTTAATTGTAGTGTTAGGTGTAATTGTAACTTAGGTTAGGATTTATTTTACAGGTACTTTTGTATTTATTTTAGCTAGGTAGTTATTAAATGGTTAATAACTATTTAATAACTATTGTACCTTGTTAAAATAAATACAAAGTTGCCTGTAAAATAAAAATAAATCCTAAAATAGCTACAATGTAACTATTAATTATATTGTAGCTATCTTAGCGTTTATTTTATAGGTAAGTATTTAGTTTTAAATAGGAATAATTTAGTTAATAATAGTACATTTATTTAGATTAATTTAAATAATATTTAAGTTGGGGGGGGTGTTAGGGTTAGATTTAGGTTTAGGGGTTAATAAAATTAATATAGTGGCGGCGGTGTAGGGGGGGGGCAGATTAGGGGTTAATAAATATAATGTAGGTGGCAACGGGGTCCGGGAGCGGCGGTTTAGGGGTTAATAACTTTATTTAGTTGCGGTGCTGTCAGACTCCCATTGATTCCAATGCATCTGCCGCCTCCAGGGCGGTGGATTGAAAACCAGGTATGCTGGGCCGGAAATGTGGCGAGCGTACCTCGTAGGATCTTGATAACTTCCAAAAGTATTCAGATTGTGCCAAACTTGCGTTCGGAACATCTGGAGTGACGTAAGCATCGATCTGTGTCGGATTGAGTCCGGCGGATCGTATGTTACGTCACAAAATTCTACTTTTGCCGGTCTCTAGCCTTTGATAACTATGGCGAATCAGGCTCCCCACAAATACGCTGCTGAATTCCAGCGTATTTGCGGTTGACAGCTTGATAAATAGAGGCCTATGTCTGAAATCTCAGGACCGTAAAATGAATGTGAATTTGAAAGTTTTTTTGCCTTTGAATGAGTGCAATTGGATCCAATTCTGCACTTAAATAGGCACAGGCAGCTTATAGTCAGAGCATCCACCATTTTCCCTACCCTATAAATAAAGCCAGGAAGCATATTTTTGTCATATACTATACAAATATAGCTATTGCATCCAGCATCTTCTAACATGTACCACTAAATTTATCATCCACCAATTGAACTGTTTGTTTGGGCTTTTTTACATTGGGAAACAGATGATGGCAGAACAAGCATGGCAAAACATTGGTTTGCCATCAGGGCAGCAATTAGAACTGGCAAATCTAATCAATGGGGCCGTCACTTTGCTTCCTCTGGACATACTGTGAAGGATCTACGGTATATCCCACTAGACCATGTACCTTTCCTCAGAACAGAGTGAGATATAGTTCAAATTCTGCTACAAAAGGAGGCACAATGGATTTTGGAACTCCCAGAGGACTCAATGTACACACAGGAAGCAAGCTTTATTATAATGCATACTCTGATTGCTGCATTTAGTGCTTGGCTACATTGGTTAAGATATAGGTGTCTTAGCTAGTGTCTCTCTCCCCATTTATTTATTTTTATCTGCTATGTGCTGTAAAAGTTAAAACAAACATCAGCTTATGAAAATATTTACACCACAATACCAAATATTGGATGTGACACTTTAATCTCCTATAATGTGGGATGTGGTAAATCTTTTATTTAAAGATTACATTTACTAGCTGAACCTAAATGATAAATAGAAGATTTCTTGTAACAAATCGGTTTCTACAATTAATATTCCTGTGTGCAGGATTTAACTCAACACCAACCTTCCCATGATCCTGTTGGCCGACCCATCATTCATCAGTCTGGCCTCAAACATGCAACTGGGGAAGCTGTATACTGTGATGATATGCCCGCTCTAGATGGGGAACTTTATGTTAGATTTGTCACCAGCTCAAGAGCTCATGCGAAAATTGTGTAAGTGATATAACAAATATAAGTTTTTACAGGTATCACAGAAAATACGTTAGTTGTAAAAAGCAGATTTTACATACTAAATATATTTATTTAGAACACATTTACCATATGCTGTCATTATGCCTGTATGGTAGCACAATAATTTCTTAAAGATACAGTATATAGTCATAGGGGTCAATTTATCAAGCTCCCTATGGAGGTTGAAGCCCCTTGTCTGCCTGCTCTGAGGGGCGGACAGAAATCAACCCGATCGAATACGATCAGGTCGATTGACACCCCCTACTAGCGGCCGCGAATCTGCAGGGGGCGGCATTGTAGCAGCAGTTCACAAGAACTGCTGGTGCAATGATAAATGCTGACAGCGTATGCTGTCAGCATTTATCGATGTGCGGCGGACATGATACGCTACATCGTATCATGTCCGCTCGCACATTAATAAATTTACCCCATTGTCTAAAAAAAAAAAAAAAAGAAAAAAACTTCTTCAAGTTTAAGTTTAATTTGTATATTATTAGTTGACATCACCGTTTTGTTGTTTTTGCTGTGCAAATAAGAAAATGCTCTAATGTGTTAAAAGTATTTGTCTATTAGACTATTGCTTGCACATAACTATGGGCCAGATTACAACGGGTGTGCTAATGATAGCTCTATTGTTGGACCTCACTAACATTTGTGCACAACTTTATATTACAAATCCATGGTAAATTGCATTTACCATAGAAGGGTTAGAGCGGGCTATACTTTCAATTGATATCGCAACATCGCTAACTTGCGCTCATATTACAAGGTAAAAGGAAGGTATATTTTTGCTTGACTAAAAGCGGAAACTGCACTAAAATATTTAGCGCAACTTAAGACCTGAGGGTCAATTTATCATTTACTGGGCGGACATGATTTGCTGTAGCGAATCATGTCCGTCCAGCATCGCTAAATGCAGACAGCATACGCTCTCGGCATTTAACATTGCACAAGCATTTCTAGTGAAATGCTTGTGCAATGATGCCCCTGCACATTCACGACCAATCGGCCGCTAGCAGGGGGTGTCAATCATCTAGATTGTATCGGATCGGGATGATTGCAGTCTGCAACCTAAAGGGTGGTGGACAAGTTAAGGAGCAGCGGACTTATGACCGCTGCTTCTTAACTTAAAGGGACAGTCAAGTCCAAAAAAAACTTTCATGTTTTAAATAGGGCATGCAATTTTAAACAACTTAACAATTTACTTTTATCACCAATTTTGCTTTGTTCTCTTGGTATTCTTAGTTGAAAGCTAAAACTAGGAGGTTCATTTGCTAATTTCTTAGACCTTGAAGACTGCCTCTAATCTGAATACATTTTGACCACTAGAGGGCATTAGTTCACATGTTTCATATAGATAACATTGAGCTCATGCACATAAAGTGACCTAGGACTGAGCACTGATTGGCTAAACTGCATGTCTGTCAAAAGAACTGAAATAAGGGTTCAGTCAGCAGAAGCTTAGATACAAGGTAATCACAGAGGTAAAAAGTATATTAATATAACTGTGTTGGTTATGCAAAACTGGGGAATGGGTAATAAAGGGATTACCTTTCTTTTTAAACAACAAAAATTCTGGTGTTGACTGTCCCTTTAAGTTTCCGGCGAGCCAGAAACTAAGGGCGGAGAAAGCAGCATGTGTTTTAAATCTCCCCCCTGAAGTGAAGTGTAAAGGTTACATTTATTTTTTTACAATTTTTCAAAACATATTTAAATAAAATATTACACTCATATACATACATTTTAATACAAATATAATTTTAATATTGATAAAAAAGTTTTAAAAGGTTTAAAAAGGAAATGGTATATGGCAAAGTGTTTGATTGAAAAGGGCTCTAATGTATATATATTTTATATAACAAATTTTAAAATAGTGGGGAGGCGAAAAGTGAGATTAAATTCATCCACAATGCACAAAATATAAAAGGAATAACTCATTGTGTAGCCCATTAACAAATCTAGAGAAATCAGTAGACATGTGCATGGCGAAAAAATTCGGTTCGGTTCGGATCGATTCGGAATTTTTCGAAGTTCGGTTCGGATCGATTCGAATTCGGAAAATTATGAATCGATTCGTTTCGGATTCGTTTCGGATTCATTCGGATTCGAAGAAATTCGGCTGGATTCGGTTCGATTCGGTTCAATTCGGTTCGTAAATTCGGCATTTCGGTAAGTGTTAGGTGGGATTAGACTAGTATTATACTGTATATTAGGTGTTAACCTAACATACTGTACAATACTAGTGTAATCCCAATGGCCATCCGAATTTACGAATCGATTCGGTTCGATTCGGTTAGATTCGGAAAATTCGGCAGAATTTTAATTCGGAAATTCGGTTCGATCCGAATCGCCGAATTTTCCGAATTTTCCAAATTTCCGAATCGAACCGAAACGAATCGCACATGTCTAGAAATCAGAGGACTTGTTTTTTCAACAGAAAACCTCTAGGTACAATTAATATTTATTGTGGTAGGCTATAGGCGGTATATGGGTTTATGGGTTAGGAAGTTTATTGCGGTGGGCTATTGGCGGTCTAGGGGCTAATAGGTTAGGAGGTTTATTGCAGTGGGCTATTGGTGGTTTAGGAGTTAATAGTGTAGGGTTAGTTTGTGGTGGCGGGTTATGCCGGTTTAGGGGTACATACGTATTTTTATTCGGCTTGGTGCTATACATTTAAAAGGGATCCTATACTTTACAAATGTCAGTGCCAATGCTGCTTGGAATATTTACTATAAATCGCTGATGCTGCCTTCAAACAGTTATGTCGGCACTTTTTAATATTTTGTCAGCATTCTCGACATTGCGTCGGATCCCTTTTGAATATATCTCTGCCTCGCAGCACTTTTGATCATCAGGACCCTGGTGAGCCAATGACAAGACGCATATATATATATATATATATATATACAGCCATCAATCTGCAGCAACAAAGAATACCAAAAGAATTAATCATATTTGGTAACAGAAGTAAGTTGGAAAGCTGTTTAAAATTGTTTGCTCTATCTGAATCATTAAATAAATGATTTTGGTTTCATTTCTCTTTAGCCCCTGTAAAGATATTAAACACATAATCAAAATCAGATCCAGAGCAACAATGCTCTACTAGAAGTTAGTTTAATAAATGGTAAACCAATTATAATTGATATATGTGTATCCACCGATCCCCAGCTAGTCCCATCAATTCATTTCTGCTCCTGAACCTACCTAGCTATGTTGTTCAACAAAGGATCTCAAAAGTCAATTTTATATTAGAAGTAAATTGGAATTTGCTTGCTCAATCTAAACTATAAAGTTTTTTTTCACTTTTATGTTTAAGTTCAATAGATGTCTCTGAAGCCCTAGCACAGCCAGGTGTTGCGGATGTCATACAAGTGGAAGATATTCCTGGAGCTCCTCAGTGTATGCAGGAAGGAGGAGAGGAGCAACTGCTAGCACGGGGAAAGGTGAAGCAGCTATATTTTCTCACCTTCTTGTTCACCACTAATCTGCAAGGTCAAAGAATCAGAGGGAGAAGAAAGTCCAGTGCAGCCTGGTCAATACAGCCTCTGTTTGGATATGTAAATAGTCTAAAAAAAATAGGATATGACTTAAAAACTCTTAAATCCTCCACAAATGTTGATCTTGTTTTCATTAAATGAAGTGGTTATGGGTAAGGAGGTGTCCTGCATGCAGTAAATAAATGGGTGGGTCATACTAAAATACATAGATATACAGTGTATTGTTATAGTGTGTGTTGCATGAGCTGACTTTGCATTACATACAATAATCTGTGTTATACAGGTGCTTGGCATGGGTCAGCTTATCTGCGCAGTACTTGCTGGTACACCCGCTTGTGCAAAAAAGGCAGCTGCCAAAGTGAAAGTGATCTACGAGAACCTGGAACCAGTAATTCTAACCATTGAGGTTGAGTACAATCCTTTTGTATATTATTCTAAATTTGTCTTTACCAGTACACACATATCAGTATGTTTGACAGCATTATAACGTTTATTTGCTAAGAGCCCCTGCTGACCTGTCTCATTGCAAATTATTTCTGCCTAAGCACAGGTCAGAAATGGCTAAATTACTACTTAGCAGACCTGCATATAAATAGTTCCTAGTTAAAGCGCACTTGAAAACGCACATCTCCCATACAAAAGTTTAGTTAAGTATTGTAAAAATATATTGCCAAGTATATTCATTATTTATATTTCCTGTAATTCCTATTCCTGGTGTGCACACGGCAGTTATCCTAATATTGTCTGTGTATACGACGTGTATACAGCAATGCTACAGTGAGTTTAATATTTCACCTTAGAGCAGACTGGTTGATCACAGCAAGAGACTAGGAACATAATTTCATCAGGTTTCTAAGGGTTGTATTCCTGGACTGCTCTGTAATATATAAAAGGTGTGTGTTAATTTTATTTTATTTAACACCTATTTAATATTTATTTTACATTTATTTTTTAATGCTGTGGTTAACTGCATAAATACTCCTAAATCAGCAAATTAACTTTAAGGTCCCTTTAATTGTTTCATGACAGGTGATGTAAACGTATATAGTTAATGCTGATTGTACTTTGTATTTTTACCCTACAGGTCTTGTGTTGATTTAATGCTGTGACTACTTTGTTCTTTTTCTACAGGATGCAATTAGCCACAACTCCTTCTATAAGCCACAGAGGATGCTGGAGCAAGGGAATATAGAGGAAGCATTTAAGTCAGCTGACCAGATTCATGAAGGTATATATAGGAAATGCAAAACATAGATATTGAGAGGCTGCCCTAAATAGTGTCAAACACACACAAAATACAGTCATGGCCAAAAATATTGGCACCCCTGCATTTCTGTCAGATAATGCACCACTTTGCCCAGAAAATTGTTGCAATTACCAATGTTTAGGCATTCTCATTTTTATTTCTTTTGTTTGTATTGGTGTGACACAAAAAAGTGGGGAAAAAAGCCAAATCTGACACATTTTATGCAAAACTCCAAAAATTGACTGAACAAAATTATTGGTACCTTCTCAAAATTGTAAGAAATAATAATAAATGCTCCTGTAATTTGTAATTAAACTCACCTGTATCAATTAGCAGGTGCTGACAATATAGAAATCACACTGGCAACCCGTTAAAATGGTAAAAAATTTACTCAACCTTACTGTTGTGTGTCTCTGTGTGCCACACTGAGCATGGAGAAGAGAAAGAGCAGCAAAGAATTGTCTGAGGATTTGAGAACAAACATTGTGGAAAAGCATGGACAATCTCAAGGTTACAAGTCCATCTCCAGACATCTTGATGTTCCTGTGTCCACTGCAACATAGTCAAGAAGTTTACAGCCCATAGCACTGTACCTAATCTCCCTGGACGTGGACAAAAGAGAAAAAATGATCAAAGATTGCAACAAAGGATTGTTCAAATGGTGGATAAAGAACCTTGATCAACTTCCAGACAAATTCAAGCTGACCTTCAGGCACAGGGTACAAATGTGTCAGCTTGCACTATATGTCGCCATCTGAATGAAAAGGGACGCTATGGTAGGAGACCCAGAAGGACCCCACTGCTGATACAGAAACATAAAAGAGCCAGATTGGAGTTTGCCAAAACCTACCTGAGGAAGCCAAAATCCTTTTGGGAGAATGTGCTGTGGACAGACGAAACAAAATTACAGCTTTTTAGGTAAAGCCCATCATTCTACTGTTTTTAGAAAAATAAATTAGGCTTTTAAAGAAAAGATTACAGTCCCTGCAGTTAAACATGGTGAAGGTTTACTGATGTTTTGGTGTTGCTTTGCTGCTTCAGGCACTGGATGTCTTGACTGTGTGCATAACATTATGAAATCTGAAGATTACCAACGAATTCTGTAGTGCAATGTAGGGCCCAGTGTCAGAAAGTTGGGTCTCCGTCAGAGGTCATGGGTCTTACAGCAGGACAATGACCCAAAGCACACGTCAAAAAGCAGCCAGAAATAGTTTAAGACAAAGCTCTCGAGAGTGCTTAACTGGCCAGCAATGAGTCCAGATCTCAATCCCATAGAGCACCTGTGGAGAGATCTGAAAACAGCAGTTGGGAAAAGGAACCCTTCCAATCTGAGAGACCTGGAGCAGTTGTCGAAAGAAGAGTGGTCCAAAATTCCAGTAGAGAGGTGTAAGAAACTCATTGATGGTTACAGCTAGCAATTGATTTCAGTTGTTTTTTTCCAAGGGGTGTGCTACCAAATATTAAATTGAGGGTGCCAATAATTTTGTCAAGTCCATTTTTGGAGTTTTGCGTGGAATGTATCAGATTTGGCTTTTTTTTTTCTCCACTTTTTGTGTCATACCAATTAAAACAAAAGAAATAAGCATGAGAATGACTAAATATTTGTAATTTCAACAATTTTCTGGGCGAAGTGGTATATTATCTGACAGAAATGCAGGGGTGCCAATATTGTTGGCCATGACTGTATGTGTTTACCTCCAGTGTTGTACAATAAGCCAGAATGCAAGCTCCTTGTACTATTTGGTTATTAGATGTCATCCATAAGCCTTTGTGTCACACCACAAGCTAACAAATATGAAACTTGCTATGGCACTTTCAGAGTTTCACTCTACATCCCACAGACATTGTTGTGCAAAACTTTAAATATGCATATGAGATGCTGGGAGATGTAGCCCTCATCGGCAATGCATTTCTCATTTCTCTGGCTATTTTATCAATCTCAAATTAAAAATACTAATGATGTTTAGTTGCAAATGAAAGGAGGCCAGGTTTCTACAGCTCACCCTGAAGGCTGTGTAAAGCTGGCCCCTACAAATGTAGCACTAACGAAACACAGTGGATTTTTTATTTGTGCCGATTGTATGAAGGCCTGAAGTGCACATCCTAACTTAACCTCTTCTTATCTGGAAACAAGTTGCAATGTTTGATTAAAAAAAATATATGTTACGAGGGCCATGATACTTATTCAGTTGTAAATGAATTGCTGGAGTGTGCAAACAATGAGTGTGTGGAATATTGAGTGTTATTCCGGAGTTTACACTTCCACCACTTCAAAAATGAATTAGAAAGCCCACATTTTTCAGAATTAGATTACAGGAAATGGGACAAAATAAATAATTAAAGTAAATTGCAAAGTTTTTTTGAAACATTTTATATGACAATCTCAAGTAGAGAAAAATCTAAGGCCTAGATTTAGAGTGTTACGGTACCAACAGTGTACCAAGGGTTAATACCAGGGAACAACGTCCTGCATAGGGAATCAGCAATTCACAAACCAGCCAGTTTTCAGGTTTAAACAGAATGACATTTATTAAAGGCTAGATGCCTAGTATTTATACAGGTTTGACACCCCCCCCCCCCCAGATGGGGGTTGAAAGACTGTTGTACATTACATGGAGGGAACAAGCCCTTTGACATGATACAATAGAATTATATTACTTAAACACTTCAACCACAAGACACTCTTGGCCCTTCTTATCACTTAGGCGTTTTCTCTCTGAGGTGATCAAACAATAGAATGCTTAGCACTAATTAGATTATAGCTGGAGCCAGCAACTCTGTCTTTAGAAATTAGTTTCTTAGCTAAACACAATTAACTCCTTCAGTCCTGACAGAAGGGTCTGTCACATAGAGTTTGGCGGTAGCCGGGAAAACCAGCGTTAGAGGCTCCTAACGCTGGTTTTAGGCTACCGCCGGTATTTGGAGTCACTCAAAAAAGGGTCTAACGCTCACTTTTCAGCCGCAACTTTTCCATACCGCAGATCCCCTTACGTAAATTGCGTATCCTATCTTTTCAATGGGATCTTTCTAACTCCGGTATTTAGAGTCATGGCTGAAGTGAGCGTTAGAAATCTAACGACCAAACTCCAGCCGCAGAAAAAAGTGAGGAGTTAAGAGCTTTTTGGGCTAACGCCGGTTCATAAAGCTCTTAACTACTGTACTCTAAAGTACACTAACACCCATAAACTACCTATGTACCCCTAAACCGAGGTCCCCCACATCGCCGCCACTCGATTAAATTTTTTTAACCCCTAATCTGCCGACCGCCACCTACGTTATACTTATGTACCCCTAATCTGCTGCCCCTAACACCGCCGACCCCTGTATTATATTTATTAACCCCTAACCTGCCCCCCACAACGTCGCCGCCAGCTACCTACAATAATTAACCCCTAATCTGCCGACCGCAAAGTGCCGCCACCTACATTATAGCTATGTACCCCTAATCTGCTGCCCCTAACACCGCCGACCCCTATATTATATTTATTAACCCCTAATCTGCCGCCCTCAACGTCGCCTCCACCTGCCTACACTTATTAACCCCTAATCTGCCGAGCGGACCGCACCGCTATTATTATAAAGTTATTAACCCCTAATCCGCCTCACTAACCCTATAATAAATAGTATTAACCCCTAATCTGCCCTCCCTAACATCGCCGACACCTAACTTCAAACATTAACCCCTAATCTGCCGACCGGAGCTCACCGCTATTCTAATAAATGTATTAACCCCTAAAGCTAAGTCTAACCCTAACACTAACACCCCCCTAAGTTAAATATAATTTAAATCTAACGAAATTAATTAACTCTTCTTAAATAAATTATTCCTATTTAAAGCTAAATACTTACCTGTAAAATAAATCCTAATATAGCTACAATATAAATTATAATTACATTGTAGCTATTTTAGGATTAATATTTATTTTACAGGCAACTTTGTAATTATTTTAACCATGTACAATAGCTATTAAATAGTTAAGAACTATTTAATAGTTACCTAGTTAAAATAATTACAAAATTACATGTAAAATAAATCCTAACCTAAGTTACAATTAAACCTAACACTATACTATCATTAAATTAATTAAATAAAATACCTACAATTACCTACAATTAAACCTAACACTACACTATCAATAAATAAATTAAATACAATTCCTACAAATAACTACAATGAAATAAACTAACTTAAGTACAAAAAATAAAAAAGAACTAAGTTACAAAAAATAAAAAAATATTTACAAACATAAGAAAAATATTACAACAATTTTAAACTAATTTAATCTGTAAGGTTAGGGGTGTTTAGACTCGGGGTACATGTTAGGGTGTTAGGTGCAGACGTAGGAAGTGTTTCCCCATAGCAAACAATGGGGCTGCGTTAGGAGCTGAACGCGGCTTTTTTGCAGGTGTTAGGTTTTTTTTCAGCTCAAACAGCCCCATTGTTTTCTATGGGGGAATCGTGCACAAGCACGTTTTTGAGGCTGGCCGCGTCCGTAAGCAACTCTGGTATCGAGAGTTGCAGTTGCGTTAAAAATGCTCTACGCTCCTTTTTTGGAGCCTAACGCAGCCTTTATGTGGACTCTCAATACCAGAGTTATTTTAAAGGTGCGGCCAGAAAAAAGCCAGCGTTAGCTACGCGGGTCCTTACCGACAAAACTCTAAATCTAGCCGTAAATTTGCAGACTAAATTCCAAGTAAAGAAGACAAAATAATGAATGTGCATTGCGTTTTCACTGTACTTACTTAAATGGTTATTAAACCCTACATTTTTCTTTCATGATTCAGATTCAGTTTTAATCAACTTTCAATTTACTTCTACTATCAAATTTTTCTCCAACATTGGTGTGTCCGGTCCACGGCGTCATCCTTACTTGTGGGATATTCTCTTCCCCAACAGGAAATGGCAAAGAGTCCCAGCAAAGCTGGTCACATGATCCCTCCTAGGCTCCGCCCACCCCAGTCATTCTCTTTGCCGTTGCACAGGCAACATCTCCACGGAGATGGTTAAGAGTTTTTTGGTGTTTAAATGTAGTTTTTATTCTTCTATCAAGTGTTTGTTATTTTAAAATAGTGCTGGTATGTACTATTTACTCTGAAACAGAAAAGGATGAAGATTTCTGTTTGTAAGAGGAAGATGATTTTAGCAGACAGTAACTAAAATCGGTTGCTGTTTCCACATAGGACTGTTGAGATGAAGTAACTTCAGTTGGGGGAAACAGTTAGCAGACTTTTCTGCTTAAGGTATGACTAGCCATATTTCTAACAAGACTGTGTAATGCTGGAAGGCTGTCATTTCCCCTCATGGGGACCGGTAAGCCATTTTCTTAGTCAAAAACAAACAGAATAAAGGGCTTATTATGGGCTAAAAAACTGGTAGACATTTTTATGGGCTAAATCGATTGCTTTATTTGTGCATATTATTCAAATTTAGGCTAATAATTGGCATTTATAATCTTGGGGAACGTTTATAAAACGGCAGGCACTGTATTGGACACCTTTTTCAGTCAGGGGGCCTTTCTAGTCATAGACTGAGCCTCATTTTCGCGCCATTAATGCGCAGTTGTTTTTTGAGAGCAGGGCATGCAGATGCATGTGTGAGGATCTAAGAATCTCTGAAAAAGCTTTTAGAAGGCGTCATTTGGTATCGTATTCCCCTCAGGGCTTGGTTGGGTCTTAGCAAAGACTATATCTGGGACTGTATAGGGGTTAAATTGAAAAACGGCTCTGGTTCCGTTATTTTAAGGGTTAAAGCTCTTAAATTTGGTGTGCAATACTTTTAAGGCTTTAAGACACTGTGGTGAAATTTTGGTAATTTTTGAACAATTCCTTCATACTTTTTCACATATTCAGTAATAAAGTGTTTTCTGTTTGAAATTTAAAGTGACAGTAACGGTTTTATTTTAAAATGTTTTTTGTGCTTTGTTGACAAGTTTAAGCCTGTTTAACATGTCTGTACCTTCAGATAAGCTATGTTCTATATGTATGAAAGCCAATGTGTCTCCCCATTTAAATTTATGTGATAATTGTGCCATAGCGTCCAAACAAAGTAAGGACAGTACTGCCACAAATAATGATATTGCCCAAGATGATTCCTCAAATGAGGGGAGTAAACATGATAGTACATCATCTCCTACTGTGTCTACACCAGTTTTGCCCATGCAGGAGGCCCCTAGTACATCTAGTGCGCCAATACTTATTACCATGCAACAATTAACGGCTGTAATGGATAACTCCATAGCAAATCTTTTATCCAAAATGCCTACTTATCAGAGAAAGCGCGATTGCTCTGTTTTAAACACTGAAGAGCAAGAGGACGCTGATGATAATTGTTCTGTCATACCCTCACACCAATCTGAAGGGGCCATGAGGGAGGTTTTGTCTGAGGGAGAAATTTCAGATTCAGGAAAAATTTCTCATCAAGCTGAACCTGATGTTGTGACATTTAAATTTAAATTAGAACATCTCCGCGTACTGCTTAAGGAGGTGTTATCTACTCTGGATGATTGTGACAATTTGGTCATTCCAGAGAAATTATGCAAGATGGACAGGTTCCTAGAGGTTCCGGTGCCCCCCGACGCTTTTCCTATACCCAAGCGGGTGGCGGACATAGTAAATAAAGAGTGGGAAAAGCCCGGCATACCTTTTGTTCCTCCCCCTATATTTAAGAAATTATTTCCTATGGTCGACCCCAGAAAGGACTTATGGCAGACAGTCCCCAAGGTCGAGGGGGCAGTTTCTACTCTAAACAAACGCACTACTATTCCTATCGAAGATAGTTGTGCTTTCAAAGATCCTATGGATAAAAAATTGGAAGGTTTGCTTAAAAAGATTTTTGTACAGCAAGGCTACCTTCTACAACCAATTTCATGCATTGTTCCTGTCACTACGGCAGCGTGGTTCTGGTTCGAGGAACTAGAAAAGTCGCTCAGTAGAGAAACTCCATATGAGGAGGTTATGGACAGAGTTCACGCACTTAAATTAGCTAACTCTTTTATTTTAGATGCCGCTTTGCAATTAGCAAAATTAGCGGCGAAAAATTCAGGGTTTGCTATCGTGGCGCGCAGAGCGCTTTGGCTAAAGTCTTGGTCAGCGGATGTGTCATCCAAGACAAAATTGCTTAACATTCCTTTCAAAGGTAAAACTTTATTTGGACCTGATTTGAAAGAGATTATTTCAGACATCACTGGGGGAAAGGGCCACGCCCTTCCACAGGATAGGTCTTTTAAGGCTAAAAATAAACCTAATTTTCGTCCCTTTCGCAGAAATGGACCAGCCTCTAATTCTGCATCCTCTAAGCAAGAGGGTAATGCCTCACAACCCAAACCAGCCTGGAAACCAATGCAAGGCTGGAACAAGGGTAAGCAGGCCAAGAAGCCTGCCACTGCTAACAAAACAGCATGAAGGAGTAGCCCCCGATCCGGGACCGGATCTGGTGGGGGGCAGACTTTCTCTCTTTGCTCAGGCTTGGGCAAGAGATGTTCAGGATCCTTGGGCGCTAGAAATAGTTTCTCAAGGTTATCTCCTGGAATTCAAGGAACTACCCCCAAGGGGAAGGTTCCACAAGTCTCACTTATCCTCAAACCAAATAAAGAGACAGGCATTCTTACATTGTGTAGAAGACCTGTTAAAGATGGGAGTGATACACCCAGTTCCAATAAAGGAACAAGGAATGGGATTTTATTCCAATCTGTTCGTAGTTCCCAAAAAAGAGGGAACGTTCGGACCAATTTTGGATTTGAAGATCCTAAACAAATTTCTCAGGGTACCATCGTTCAAAATGGAAACCATTCGAACGATTCTACCCACCATCCAGGAAAGTCAATTTATGACTACCGTGGATCTAAAGGATGCGTACCTACATATCCCTATCCACAAGGAACATCATCAGTTCCTAAGGTTCGCTTTTCTGGACAAACATTACCAGTTTGTGGCTCTTCCATTCGGATTAGCCACTGCTCCAAGGATTTTCACAAAGGTGCTAGGGTCCCTTCTAGCGGTTCTAAGACCAAGGGGCATTGCAGTAGTACCTTACTTGGACGACATTCTAATACAAGCGTCGTCCCTGTCAAAGGCAAAGGCTCATACGGACATCGTTCTAGCCTTTCTCACATCTCACGGATGGAAGGTGAACAAAGAAAAGAGTTCTCTGTACCCGTCAACAAGAGTTCCCTTCTTGGGAACAATAATAGATTCCTTAGAAATGAGGATTTTTCTGACAGTGGTCAGAAAATCAAAACTTCTAAGCTCTTGTCAAGTGCTTCATTCTGTTCCTCGTCCTTCCATAGCGCAGTGCATGGAAGTAATAGGATTGATGGTTGCAACAATGGACATAGTTCCCTTTGCACGAATTCATCTAAGACCATTACAACTGTGCATGCTCAAACAGTGGAATGGGGATTATACAGACTTGTCTCCAATGATTCAAGTAGATCAAAAGACCAGAGATTCACTCCGTTGGTGGCTGACCCTGGACCATCTGTCTCAGGGAATGAGCTTCCGCAGGCCAGAGTGGGTCATTGTCACGACCGACGCCAGTTTAGTGGGCTGGGGTGCGGTCTGGGAATCCCTGAAAGCTCAGGGTCTATGGTCTCGGGAGGAGTCTCTTCTCCTGATAAACATTCTGGAACTGAGAGCGATATTCAATGCTCTCAGAGCTTGGCCTCAACTAGCAAAGGCCAAATTCATAAGGTTCCAATCAGACAACATGACGACTGTTGCTTATATCAATCATCAAGGGGGAACAAAGAGTTCCCTGGCGATGAAAGAAGTGACCAAAATAATTCAATGGGCGGAGGATCACTCCTGCCACTTGTCTGCGATCCACATCCCAGGAGTGGAAAATTGGGAAGCGGATTTTCTGAGTCGTCAGACATTTCATCCGGGGGAGTGGGAACTCCATCCAGAAATCTTTGCCCAAATAACTCAATTATGGGGCATTCCAGACATGGATCTGATGGCGTCTCGTCAGAACTTCAAGGTTCCTTGCTACGGGTCCAGATCCAGGGATCCCAAGGAGACTCTAGTAGATGCACTAGTAGCACCTTGGACTTTCAACCTAGCTTACGTATTCCCACCGTTTCCTCTCATTCCCAGGCTGATAGCCAGGATCAATCAGGAGAGGGCCTCGGTGATCTTGATAGCTCCTGCGTGGCCACGCAGGACTTGGTATGCAGACCTGGTGAATATGTCATCGGCTCCACCATGGAAGCTACCTTTGAGACAGGACCTTCTTGTTCAAGGTCCATTCGAACACCCAAATCTGGTCTCCCTCCAACTGACGGCTTGGAGATTGAACGCTTGATTCTATCAAAGCGTGGGTTTTCAGATTCGGTGATAGATACTCTGGTTCAGGCCAGAAAACCTGTAACTAGAAAAATTTACCATAAAATATGGAAAAAATATATCTGTTGGTGTGAATCCAAAGGATTCCCATGGAATAAGATAAAAATTCCTAAGATTCTCTCCTTTCTTCAAGAAGTTTTGGAGAAAGGATTATCTGCAAGTTCTCTAAAGGGACAGGTCTCTGCTTTATCGGTCTTACTACACAAAAGACTGGCAGCTGTGCCAGATGTTCAAGCTTTTGTTCAGGCTCTGGTTAGGATCAAGCCTGTTTACAGACCTTTGACTCCTCCCTGGAGTCTAAATCTAGTTCTTTCAGTTCTTCAAGGGGTTCCGTTTGAACCCTTACATTCCATAGATATTAAGTTACTATCTTGGAAAGTTTTGTTTTTGGTTGCAATTTCTTCTGCTAGAAGAGTTTCAGAGTTATCTGCTCTGCAGTGTTCTCCTCCTTATCTGGTGTTCCA